>NW_008680825.1:0-51197 GCF_000695815.1 Acanthisitta chloris
CATATTTAGCTTTTCATACCATTTAACATTTCTGTTGAAAGTAGGACTTGAGTTTCCCCCATCATCATGTACTTAATTACAACAGGTATTGATCATTTCTCTTTGGGTTATCTGCCATAGCATTTCAGAAAGAAGACAAGATTTTAAAAGTCTGGTTGGTGTTCTCTTTGCCTAATTATTTTGGAATTGTTTTTATTACTGAAGCTCCATTATGACAACATGCTTAAATTGATTTGCTCATTATTTCTGTGTACTTTCTAAATTCATCTTAACACAACTTTAGAAATTTTAATAGAGGCTAATTCATTTATAGATGTTCCCAAGGTGCCATTTACATGCTAACAAAGAGATACTGACTGTGCTGGTTTATTCCTACATATAGAGTACATATTCATCACAGTAAAATTCTTACAGTATATTAAAGCAATTGTTTATATCAGAAGAAATTCAACTAAAAGATATCTGGCCTTCCTTTTTCACACTGTGTGATGCATTCTGAAGTTGGTTTTGAAGCAGTGTGCTGGTGTTTGCTGGGGTGGACTTAATTTTCTTCACAGTGGCTAGTATAGGGCTGTGTTTTGGATTTGTGCTGAACACAGCGTTGATAATATAGAAATACTTTTGTTGCTACTGAGCAGAGCTTACACAGAGCCAAGGCACTGTACTGCCACACTGGCAAGGAAGTTGGGGGTGCATGGGAGATTGGGAGGAGACACAGCTGGGACCCAAACTGACGGATATTCCATACCATATGACATCATGCTCAGTGTATAAAGTGGGCAGAAGAAGGATGAAGGCAGTAGGAATCTTTGGGATGATGGTAATTTTCTTCCCAAGTAACTGTTGCATGGATGGGGCCCTGCTTTCCTGAAGATGGCTGAACCAGAAGAAGGATGAAGGCAGTAGGAATCTTTGGGATGATGGTAATTTTCTTCCCAAGTAACTGTTGCATGGATGGGGCCCTGCTTTCCTGAAGATGGCTGAACACATGCCTGCCCAGGGGAAGCAGTGAATTAATTCCCTGTTTCACTTTGCTTGTGTGTGTGGCTTTTGTTTCCCTATTAAACTGTCTTTATCTCAACCCACGAGTTTTCTCACTTTTACCCTTCCAATTCTCTCTCCAGTCCTGCTGGTGGGGGAATGAGTGAAAGGATTGGGGCTTGGCTGCTGGCTGGGGTTAAATGATGACACTCAGGACTTGGTAAATCATCCCATTGGAAAGGATATATACTATTTTTGGCACCATCTTAGGTTACCTGTTATCTAACTAGAATCTAAATGAAACAAAGATGCTATTTGACTTAAAATACTTCCTGTTAGCATGACTGTAGTAACTTGATCTACAATCTGCAGTGAGGCATATCTTCTACTGTTCTACTTGCCTTGTCTGAATTAGGAAAAGTTTATTTCTCATGATATTACAGAAGTTATCTTTTGAACCACTTTAACTACATGTATGAGGTATTCTATATTTTTCACCCAGTGAAAAAAGAGAGTAATATCACAAAATAAGGAAAGGAAAACCATTTTGTTTAGGGAAATACACCATTATCTGCTGGTGATGAGTGAAAGGATTGGGGCTTGGCTGCTGGCTGGGGTTAAATGATGACACTCAGGACTTGGTAAATCATCCCATTGGAAAGGATATATACTATTTTTGGCACCATCTTAGGTTACCTGTTATCTAACTAGAATCTAAATGAAACAAAGATGCTATTTGACTTAAAATACTTCCTGTTAGCATGACTGTAGTAACTTGATATGAGTGAAAGGATTGGGGCTTGGCTGCTGGCTGGGGTTAAATGATGACACTCAGGACTTGGTAAATCATCCCATTGGAAAGGATATATACTATTTTTGGCACCATCTTAGGTTACCTGTTATCTAACTAGAATCTAAATGAAACAAAGATGCTATTTGACTTAAAATACTTCCTGTTAGCATGACTGTAGTAACTTGATCTACAATCTGCAGTGAGGCATATCTTCTACTGTTCTACTTGCCTTGTCTGAATTAGGAAAAGTTTATTTCTCATGATATTACAGAAGTTATCTTTTGAACCACTTTAACTACATGTATGAGGTATTCTATATTTTTCACCCAGTGAAAAAAGAGAGTAATATCACAAAATAAGGAAAGGAAAACCATTTTGTTTAGGGAAATACACCATTATATTTCAAAGAATTATTCCCAAATAAGGTAGCTCTTAGCTGCATAATTAATATTTTACTTATATATCTTTTTGCATTTTAATATTTTATATCTATTAATTTTTTTCTGTAAAAGGCAAGAGTGACTAAAAGAAATGGAGAAAGATGTTCTTTCTGAAAAACAAAAATTTATACTGATTACGAAATGCATCTCTAAGTTTTCCAGTTCAACACCACCTATTTTCAAATGCATTATTTGTAATATTTAAAATCTATCTGTATGGTTTCTTTTAAAAAATCTTTTTTCTTTTTTTTGCTTCATCTGTCTAAGCAAAAAAAGATGATAACATATTCCTTTTTCTCATTCACACTTTCTCTTCCTTGGATGGCCTTAAGTCATATTCTGTTGAAAAGATAATTTTTGAACTGCTATCAGCTCATTTCCCTCCTCTTCTGTTAAGAGATTTTAATCAATACATGCAATTCCTTGTGTAACAATGGCACTTGCAGTTATAAAGGGAATCTCGTGCTGGATTATCTATTTCTACTTTAGAATCTGACCACAGAGAAATAATTCCAGCCAACAATGTTGGCTGCTGAATGCTTTATTAACTTTGTACTATCATTCTACTCAGTAGAGTCACCAAGTTCAATCCACCACACAGATGAGCCTTGTGCAGCACAAAGAGAGAATCATCCTATTCACCCAGCTTGGAAGAACTTCCAAAGCCTCACATTAGCTCCTAAAAGCTGCCAGCAGTCCACAGAGGCACATTCCCAAGGTGAGGGGCTTTCATCCACATGGACCCTACAGCAATGAGAATGACAGAGGATTCTAAATGTTGACCCTTCATCATGAAGACAACTAAAGGTCAAAATGGCAATTTTCCCTGGCTTTGACATGCCAAGACACCTTTTTTTCTCAAGAGTGAAGCACACAGGGAAGAGGACAATGCTCCAGAGAGTCACCCCAGCCCATCATTTCTCAGTGATGATGAATTCAAAGTTCAGATCCCAATCTGAGAGTCTTACTATGGAGATTAGTGAGCTGCAGGTGAATGCCAGTGTGCAGTATTGGCTGGATTTATAGGGGCTCTTTTAACATCCTACTCTCTTCAAAAAGAAAACTGTGACCCCGAAAGTCAGACCCACTAAAACATCACTGCTTTATGAAGAAAATAGATACAAAATAGAAAAATGCTTTGGAGTATACTTTCCAATCTTCTGATAAAGTCCACCCAGGAGCAGCTGTAAATGGACTGGATAAGATCTATAAAGACAGAGCCTGTATACCCCAGTCCATTCTGTTACAGTCCTAAGAGTATCCAACAATAATCACTCCTTTTTCAAAGGTATGACTAATGCCAGTTTTGAGCACAGATTTATGAAAATATGGGTTGATCCTTCCCTTGAGAAATGTTTGCCTAAGAAAGCTTATTTAAAGACCATGTGGCAACACTTCAATCATTCTCTTATGCAAAGTAAATTGAGTTCAGAAAGCTAATTCCCCCATTGTTTGGGTTACTTTTCAAAGAGCCTGTTATGTTCTAAATACAAAAACTTGGATCCAATCCAATTTACACCTTCTGGGCCTTGAATTACAAAGCAGTCAAGCTCTAGCTTCCCTCAAAGGTCAGCTTATAACTCTGATTTTCAAGCAACGCAAAGGAGCACAGTACACTTCAGAAAGACTAAATTTAATCCAATAAAACAGCCAAACAAAAACACACCAAAAAAGGCAAGAAAAAAGAACACACAAAAAAAACCCACAACAACCAAACAAACCACACAACCCTTTGACTGATATCAGGCAGAAACAACTTTTAAATATTTTGCCATACAACATAGCATTTAGAGAACCAACAAATTATTCTGAATTTTATTTTTCGCTTGCCTCTTTTCTAAGTTGTTTATCTTTATATTACAGTAGCAGACAAATAGCTCTTACAAGTGTCATCCCATCACTCACAGGGAAGAAAAACCCTGGGAAACATTTCTTGAAGTTTTGTTGTCTCTAATGTGGAAAATACAAATCCATTAGCTATAATGTGATTTGAGCTGCACACAGTAGGATGATAATACATTGTGCATTTCTGGTAAGATCTATGACTGCAATACATTGCTATGTCTGCTTATATGTGTACATGAACACACTATCTCACAAACATAAGAAATGTAAGGGGAAAGCTACACATGCCAATAGCAACACTTTTTTTTTCCTAGAAGGTTTTCAGCCATACCTCAAATCTGTTTAGATAAAGTAGTTAATTAATGGCATGTTTAAACTTCAAAGTAAGACTGAGACCTAAGTCAATTTCAATAGATGTGCAGTAATAATCATTACAACCATGAGGAGTGTTACAAAGAGCACTTACTATTCTGTGCACCTACGCAAGTTCTTTCTTTGTACAACAAATTTTATTAAATCCTTGATTCAACCTTCTGATCTCTAGTGTTATAAATCTTTGAGCACGTCACAGAAGAAACGCAGGCAGAAATTTAATTAGCCAAGATGTTTGAACACAAAATACAGTAACTTAGTTCAGAATTTGTAACAGCTTCAAACTTAAATGACAGAGCCCACAAAAGATTGATTCTGTTTTCATTGGTTTTGACAGAAAGCTGGCTGGGGTGTTGTTGTTTATTTTATTCAATGGTAACATAATACAATTGCAATATTTTTTGTAAAAAGGCATCTCAAAGTCAACACAATATGAAGCTGTAACAAAGGAGAATAAAACATAGATCAGTCTGAAGAGGACCCAGGCCAATTTATAATTTATGTAAAGAGTAAATGACTATAAACACATACACACACACTATGTGCTCCCAGGTCTAATAAGTGAACTTGGTGATTTCTTGCTGTACTGACTCTTCGGAAACTTTCTCTGTTCTCATTCTTAGAGTATGGGTAGGTATCATGTATCATAGTGGAAAAAAACTTAGTAAAATCTGGGCTCAAGTGCTGGCTGACATCCCAGCCCCTGATTCACACAGGTTTTGTAACCCCTGTCCACCCTACGCAGGGACAGAGGTCTGTCCCCTCTGGGTCTCAGCAGTGCCTGGAGCCCCATGAGACCACCTACAGACCCTGCCCTCCCCAGGGTCCCCAAATACCAGGCTACAGCACAGCACTGCTTGGCAAGAAGAAAGGATTTGGGTCACCTAAGAGCAGCAGACACAGAACAGACTTTGCTACCTTCCCCTCCTCAGCCACATGCTTTTGCTGAAACCTGTCTTCAATCCCATAACACAGGGGGGTTTTGTTGAAAAGATGAGGGAAGGAGGAACTGGTGAGCATCATATTTACCACTTTTCCCCCATCAAGAAGAAACCAGGCTTTATGGTATGCTGCCTTATCAAAAGGCTCTTTTTTCTTTTTGGGGAGAGGGGTAAAAGAAAAAAAAGGATAGAAAAAAAATAGAGTTCATGAAAATAGAAACAGAGGCAGATATAAAACCAGAATCTTTGACACACATATACTAGACCTCATGCAGCTCTGTAATAGCAATTTTCTCTGTTTCTGATTGTTCCCCTTTCCCTTGGTACTCAATCTGAAAGTCCAATTTGCCAGAATAATGTATCTGGTGTGAGAGACAATTTCTATGACTGAAGTAACTGTTCCTTAGCAACCAGAAATGCTCTAGGAACAGGTTTCATTTTCCCTCATACCCACTGAGACACAGAATAATTGTCAAGATAATTATAACACATTTGTGATGATTTACATAGTTTTTATATAATTATTTATAGTACTAGTCAATAAAACAAAAGGGTTAATTTCCCACAGACAGAATCCACACTTGATTTATAGATAGCCACTTGAAATCAGAATGAATTACAGTTGGCCAGGGTTACAGACTTCAATCCCTGTAAACACATTGCTATTTTTCATCTGTATCACTGTAATAGTGAGAGATATCCTTGACTTCTTCCTCTCCCCTCCTCCCCTGAGGTCATGGTGCTGTTGTACAAGGCACTGCACACAGACATGCACAAGGACAGCACATCACCAGAAAACCTGGTTATAGAAATACAGAAGCCATACAAAGCACAAGAAAAGGCGAGTGTGGTCCCTCTCAGCTCACAGAGAGAGAAACCAAGCAAATAGAGCTGAGGCACCAGGAATCGGGAGTTCTTGGACAGAAATTTAACAGTTGGTTTAAGAAGCTTCATAGTTCCAGTTCTCACTGTTGGAAACAACTCATAATATATTCCTCAGTCACATACTATAACTAGGGTCATGCAGATGAGGCTGTGTCTCCAGGACACTGTAAAATCATTTCAGCCCAGGCTGCTACCTACT
This sequence comes from Acanthisitta chloris, assembly GCF_000695815.1. Classification (NCBI taxonomy): domain Eukaryota; kingdom Metazoa; phylum Chordata; class Aves; order Passeriformes; family Acanthisittidae; genus Acanthisitta; species Acanthisitta chloris. The sequence continues at coordinate 6,457 of NW_008680825.1, forward strand.
CCTACACCTCCAATGGAAGGCACGTTCCCTTCCCCATCCCTCACAACACAGTGCTAAACCTGTTTGAAGATCTGATCTGGTAAACAATTACAGCTAAAGAGAACAAATACACTGTCAAGTTGGCAGGGTGATCTAATGCACTGAATAACTAATAAACAGGGATGAGGATAGAATGCTTCATGAGAAGGGAAGGAGAAGACAGGCGGGTCCACTCCTTTACATATTAGCCCAGATTCATTGTTCAGATAGGTTATGAAACTCTAGCTCTATGGAGGAGACCTTATATCCCTGAGTGCTGCAATGGCTAGCTCTTAGGTGCCTGCAAGTACAGACCTGCCACACCAGCAGTTGAAACTGCTTCGTAATAAAATCATTGCAGGTGACAGAGTGGCTAGTCCTTCTACATTCCCTCTAGTCATACAGTTTTTCAACACTAAATATGGTATAAAAAGAACAGAATCCAGTATATAAAAGAATCTGTAGGATTAAACCAACATAAAGATTACTCAGCCACAGAGTGCAAGATACTTACTTTTTCAGGTGGATATGACAGTCTGTAATTTCACTCTCTGTGGAAGACAAAAAACGCTGACAGTGTCATTACATCAGTAATATTTACTTAAAGAAAATTAGTTGCCTTTCACATGTTGACCATTTTTGCTCCCTTCTAAACCCTTCCAAAGATTTCTGTTATGATTGGATCCCGAAACAGTGCATTACTGCATTACAGTTTCCCTCTAGTTTGTGTGCCAAAATGGCCCTAGGCTCTGGTCTCCCAGGTAGCTGTAATATCCTTTTGCAAAGCTTCCATGAATGATTATAGTAAATCTCGCTTGCAGCAGTTTCTGTTCCCTCTAGCACTTTTTCCAACCACCTGTCTGTGCTTTTCTTTATTATTCTTTCTGATTTTCAAGTCTCTGTTTTACCCTATACCCTACAAACTAACAGGTAGTCATAATACACTTCTTTTTCCTGCTGTCTCTTTTTCTATGTCAGTGAAATACTGATTTTGAAACCTCTCAAGATAAGTAATTTTTGTGCTAAAAATACCAATACTAAAGAACTACAAAAATCAAAATCACATAACTAAAATGATTTTAGAAATGGCTTAGGTACTGCTATTCATCTAAATAAAAAAAAATTAAAAACGTAGCTATTGTTCTTCCTTTCATTGAACTCCTATAAAAAGCCAGTGTCTCAAATGCTGAAATAAAATTCATGTCCGAGTTCAGATCAAGTTTAAAGACATCATAAGTACTTTATAAGGCTAAGTGTTTATCTTTTGTTTCTTTTAAAAAGACAAAATCTAATTTATTTCAATCAGCACAAATAGATACAAACCTAATAGAACTATGCCAACTGAAAACTGTCATGCAATTTCAGTGTTAAAAGCAAACATTCAAGACTTGAGAGGAAGATGGGGAGAGACTGAAGACTTGTGTATCTTGACTAGTTGCTAGTTAAGTATAGGATATTTCTGAAGTCAGTTGGGCTTGTAGAAACAGCAGACACAGTAAGGCCCCAGCTCCATGCCACAGCAAGGGGAACTTATCTCACTCTTGAGAGCTCTGCTGCTAAAACTGGCCTCAAATCTTGAAATACTTCAAACTTCTAATATTCATATTCAGTAAAATATAAAGGACACTGGCTGCTTATTCAGTCCCTGCCTGACTGGTCTTCTGTATCCGAAAAGTATATGACATAAATTTAAGTAATGCATGTACGGGATGGTCTGCTGTATCCGAAAAGTATATTACATAAATTTAAGTAATGCATGTACGGGAATTACTTTAATTACTTGTGAAAGCAATAATTTTTAGAATGGAACACAGCGACTGCTTAACACCATGCATGGTGTTGCTCCAAAAACCTTTCAGTTGCAAAAGTGAAAATTATCATTCATGCACCTTAACCCTAACCCTCACACTAGGACTTAACCCTTAACCCTAAACCAAACTTTTAACCCTAAAATTATATGGATCTTTTGGTGAGTAATGACTGGACCTTAGCCGGGAGTCCCAGATTACACTTTTCCTTCTGAAACCTTACATGGGTAAACATGGGTGGGGCACAGCAGTGAGGGCAGTTAGCACTAAGACTACACTTTTCTTTCTGAAACCTTTCATGGGTAAACATGGGTAGGGCACAGCAGTGAGGGCAGTTAGCACTGCAGTTTGCCCAGGCAGGGTGAGCAGGAAGGGCACAGCGACTCTGCTTTCATTTTTTTCTTTTGTTTTTCTTTTTTTTGTTCTTTGCATCTTAACTAGACCCAGCAATGGTATCTAAGCGAGCAAGAACTGTTGCTGCTGCTACCAGGAAGAATGTTCTAACCCAGACCCAACTCTCTGTGAAGGACACAGCTGTTCAGGTCACTGCTACACAGAGTGGCTCAGCCTGGCGTTAGTCTCAGAGGACAGTGGTGAACGGTGCCACATCCAGTTGGTGGCTGGTCACTAGTGATGTTCCCCAGGGGTCAGTTTCAAAAACTAGCTCTATAATACATATATGAAACTGTACCTTAAGTTGCTAGAATAGTTGCTTTTTGGGCTTCTATCTGAGACCTATTTTTGTTAGTCAAATTGACCGCTGACTTCTCTTCATTTACTCTGTTGACATGGACTGCATACAGTTTTCATCAGCAAGGAAACCATCCTTGAAGGCCTCATCTAAGCAAAACTCCACTTTGACTATATTTTTGCTTTCTAAAATAATTTTTTCTATGAAACTAGTTCTGACAATTTGTGAATTCTTCCAAAAATTGAATTGTTGAAGATTTTCTGCAGTCCTTTAAAATGGGAGTGATACATTGAGCAATTAACTAAAATCACTAGACTGGAAATTTCACCTGCATATGGATTCCAGAATTGGGTCTTGCTTTCCTTCATTGGGCAAATATCCATTTTCCTTTCCTTTCAAAAAAAATCAGTTTGAATGCTGGATTATCAGTAGAAAACTGTATATTTCTCTTTCTTGGGCTTTCTATGGAAGCAAAAAGAGCATCATTTTAACTACTGTACCATCAGAGAACACGGTTCATAAAACCTAACTCCTTGCACATATGCATTTGTAAAATTGATATATTTACTATCCTACCCACTGGATCAGGAGGAGACTGGTGAAATATCATCAGGTGAAACTTTTTCCATAAAGATTTTACTCCAGAGGCTTGGTCACATGAATAGAAAGTGGTCTTTCAATCCTGAATATTTTCAGGAACGTATTTGTTTGGTTTTGGGTTTTTTCCCTTCCGCAAAGATGAATGGACTTTGTATGATTTCACTCTAGCTGTTCTTTTGCTTTTTCTTTCCTTTGTCTTTTTTAATTTTTTTAAGGTTTGTAATCGCAATCCATTCTTGTACTTCCATAAGAGTGCCGCATGTGGGTCTTTCTTTTGGTTGGCCTTTGCTGTGGTGTTTCTCCACACACCCTCCCACCCCCCAGGAAGAAGCCATTCTTCTGGCTGAAAGTCTCTTCCTCCCTCAGCATCCCTATATCAATACAACTATACCTTGAAAAGAATTGTTTTGTTTCAGTATTTATTACTATACCACAGAAAAGTTTTACCACATGAATATAAATATTATTAAAATATTAGACACTAGTAGGTTCAGTATAGCATGAAACATGCCATTCAGTGCTGCTAGCTCACAGGCATTAACCAGACAATATGGATTTTAACAAAAGGAAGCCATAAAATGCTAATTTTCTTATTCTTTCTACTCATGAAATTTAACAAAATGAAGTGCAAGGTCCTACATCTGGGTTGTGGCAATCCCAGGCACACCTACAGGTTGGGTGGGAAAGTAATTGAAACCAGCAGTGAGGAGAAAGACTTGGGAGCAAGGAAAAGTGTAAGGAGGAAGGAGCAGCAGAGACATGATGTAATGGACTTACCACAGCCTCCATTACCCATCTGCCTGCACCTCTCATGTTTGGGGAAGAGAAAGAGGAATTGAGGATGAAGCAGTGAAGTTGAACCTGGAAAAAAGGGGAGTGTTTTAATCTCCCTTTGTTTCTCACAATCTAATTCTCTTTTAATCAAATTCATTTTCGTTTGATATTAACTGGTAAGTAACCTTCTTGTCTTTATCTTTACCTGAGATTTTTCTTATTTTCTCCCCCCACCTTATTAAGGAAGAGTGAGGGGCCAGCTGGATGGGCAGCTGGCAGCTCAACATGGTCAACCCCCCACAACATATAACTGTTTGTATAGTTAAATTATGGGCCAACTTTCATTACATGACTGTTTTCTAAAATAGGCTATTTCTGTAAGCTTTCTATCTTTCACTAGGTTAAATCACTGCCCTGGTACAAGTTGGAGCTTTAGACATCTGAGTTTCTTCCTCATTTCCACATTGCATGCTGTTGTCATACACAAAGTCTGGGACTTTGTATACGTACGTCTTAAAAGACATGCAGAAGATTGATATCTAAATAGCAGTTCAAGAGAATTTTTGAATCATAAACCAGATTTAATAAAATGACAATTCGGTTTAGTTGCATATTGGTTTTAAATGTTTCATTTATAAAGGTAGAAGGAAAGCCACCAATTTATATGATGAAGATTTAATTTAACACTTCTTCTTTAAAACTGCACTTTATAAAGTTGGCTCCATAAATCATTAATGCTAGAAATATGCTGAAGCATCACATTGAAAATTGTCAGTACCTGAAATGATCTACATTGTGCACTCCCATCTATGGTAATATGAAATTGGATGGATTAAAAGTTTTTCTTCCATGCAGTCAAACATAAGCCTGACAACATTGACTATATATTCTACAGGTGCAGGCTGTTCCCAACAGTGTGCATTAAGGAAATAATTCAGGAAATGTCTCATAACACTGGGATGCCAAAGCCAGGGGAGTAGGGTATAAAGCCAATAGGTCTTGAAATATGGTTGCAGTACTGTTGAAACAGAACAAAGCGAAATCCCACAGAGTGCTCATACTTTGTCATCCCAAGCAATAGGCACCAGAGTGGAAGAAAGAAGGAAGAAAAGATATAAAGAAATTCCTGACAAATAGCAGAATAAAGATATAAGTCCTGAAATTCTCTGAGCTCCAGGTACAACTGGAGCAGCAATCATTATGCAGATATGTTGAGCTCTCAGGGAGAAGAACATAACACCAGATTCCTCCTAGGCAAAACTGTAGGTGGTTCTAACCAGCATTTGTCCACTCAACTTCTTTTCTTGCTTTCTCTTGGCTGTAATTCTCATTGATTCTTTCTCCAGATAAACCATATTTAAGAGTTTATCATGTTCTGCAGTGCAGGAAATATATGACAAAAATGTACAAAATGGAATCAAGAACATACACAATTCAACAGAGCAAATGTGTAGGAACTCCTAAATTATGATAAATGGTATGAAATTTAACTCACTGAAAGTATTCAGGACATAATTTATGGAATGAATACTCAGATAACTCATAGAGACAAAAAATAAGATCTTTGAGAATGCTTTCCAAGTGACCAAACATGGCCACTCAGACTATTCCTAAACATTGGCACTTTGTAGCTGTATGAAATAATGTCTTCATTAATTGGTCTAAGTGCATCATTCCCTGCCAAAGATAAGCCTCTTCTCTTTTACACACATCTTTGATTTTCCTCTTTAGCCTCTCTGCCAACAGCTATCCATTTTCTATAAACATTGAGGTAGTCATAAGCGATCTTTGGCAATTTTTAGTTTTCACTCAATAATTTCCAGTGACATAGAATCTGAGAATTGAAGGGTTGGAATGGACCTTAAAGACCATCTAGTCCCAGCCCTCCCTGCCATGGGCAGGGACACATCCTCACTAGATCAGGTTGCACAAGGCTTCATCCAGCCTGGTCTTGAACACCGTCAGGTTTGGGGCAGCCACCACATCCCTGAGCAACCTGTTCCAGTGTCTCACCACCCTCACAGTAAAAAAACTTTTTTCTAACATCCAACCTAAACTTCCCCTCCTTCAGCTGGAACCCATTACCCCTTGTCCTATCATTGCAGTTCCTAACAAAGAGTCCCTCTCCAGCTCCCTTGTAGGCCCTTCAGACATTGAAAAGTTGCTATGATATCTCCATGCAGTCTTCTCTTTTCCAGGCTGAACAGCCCAAACTTCCTCAGCCTGTCCTCAGAGGGGAAATGCTCCAGCCCACTTATCAACTTTGTGGCCTCCTCTGGACTTGCTCCAACAGTTCCATGTCCTTCTTGTGTTGAGAACACCAGAATTGCATTCCCCACCCAACCTGTGGGTGTGTCTGGGATTGCCATGGCCCAGGTGGAGGACGTTGCACTTCATTTTGTTCAACTTCATGAGGTTTGCATTGTTCCACCTCTCAAGTCTCTCAAGGTCCCTCTGGATGGCACATCCCTTCCCTCCAGCATGTTGACTGCCCCACACAGTTTGGTGTCATCAGTGAACTTGCTGAGGGTGCACTCAATCCAACTGTCCATGTTGCCGACAAAGATGTTGAACAGTATCGGCCCCAGCAGTGACCCTTGAGGGACACCACAGGGTGTTTCCTACTGCCAAGGGTGGAAAACTTGAATGTAGCAGTTGAAATAAAGTGGAAATCATAGGCAAACACTACATAGAAAATATATGGCAAGGGAATCATCTTTTAAAGTTGCAGCAACACTTTAGCAACTGAATTATGTTCAATTCCAGGTAGATGATATCAGTTGCTTTGCCCCTATCTACAAATTCTGTTGTCCCGTCATAGAGTATGACATAAATATTCAGTTGGGTTTTCCCTCATTCAACCCAGCGCTTGTAATGAGGTTTCTATTTTTGTTTCAACCACTCATTAATCTAAAAAATTCCCTTCAATTCTTATCTATGATAGGATATTTTTAAAATGTAAAAGGCATAATTTAATTTAATTTCAATTTAATTTAATGCAATTATATTGACTACTCATATGTTATCCTAGTGCTGGCTGACTCCTGAGTCAGATGTATGAGTCATGGCTTCCCTTTACAGAAGCTGTGTTGACTCCCAAGCTGTATTACTCACCCTTATTGGCCTCTTCTCAAGGTCTCAGCTGTTTCAGTGTGCTCTTTCTAAAAATGGTGTCCCTTACTCCTTTTCTGGTGAGGCTACTACAAGCAGAGTGCCTCAGGGATCAGCTCTCAAATGTTTGTCTTCCCAGCATCTATAAGAGAGGCCTTCCAGGTCTGCAACATTCATTGGTTTGGTTCTGCAACATTCATTCTTCAGATGTTCTCTTCACTTTTATAATTTATCACAAAAGAATCCAAGAAACCATCATCATATTTGAAGCAGTAATAGCAATAATATTTTATAATAAAAGTTAAAGTAAGATGGCACTTGTTACTGTTTTAGAGATACTGTGTGTGAGTGACACTGTGAAGTCTTCTTGTGGCCAAGAGGTGCAAAGACCTTCATACAGGCTTAGAGCTACAAGCACAGGAATCCCATGGGCAGATGTAGATACAAGGTGACACAGCAAGAGCTCTTATCTGCCACCAGGCCTTGATTGCAATGTGAAACAGTTCTGATATGGGGTCTGTCCCTGTAATGCATGACTATAATTACTCCTTGGTATACCTATAAGATTTGGAGAGCTCAGACTGAAGGTTTGGTGGCCACCATCACCAATATGAACACTGGGTCAGCTGTGGCTGGCTACCACCTCTTCCCAGGCAACTCCATGATTTCTGCTCACCGGTCCCCTCCCATGGTGAGAGCAACAGCAGACTGCTCCACCAGAACACCAGCCTTCCCCCCTCATTCTTCATGACAAGAGAGAATATGGGCTCCCATTTCATCTCAGGAGAGGAAATGGAGCTGGAGGTCCTAGAGCAAGAGCTGGAGGTAGGAGTCTTGTGCTCAGTATGCTTCTTTGGGCAGAAAAGGGTAGTGAGGAAGAAGATGGATTCAAAAAATTAGAGGAGGAAAAGTCAAAGAAAAGAAACCTCATGACCTGACAAAAAAGCAGCAATGGGAAGTAGAGAGAAGAAGGAGAAATGTTTAAATATCTCAATTAAAATAGCTGTTTCTAGAGGAATTTTCTAAGCATTTGACATTCAGAAAATATTAATTCTTTCTAAAAATATTTCAAGTCATATTGGATATTACTGGTTTTCTCCAGTTAATAAAGATCAGCCTGCTACATGAAACAAGGAGTTCATGCAATTAAGGATATTTAAATAATAATTTTAAAATATGAGATTGTCTTTCTTTTTAAAAAATCAAAATAATATATGAAAAATTGTAGTTTAGACTCATTAAAAGAAAGCAGTTGAATATTTCCAAAACTATGTTCTTAAAATTGAGACTAGTTTTTTCACCTACAGTGTTCTGTGGTTTTCAGATCTTGCTTCCTTTGTAAAGTAACTTTTATGATTCTAATGGCTTTAGTTAGTAAATGTACCTATTCTGAGGTACTCTGGTTATCTTCTATTCATACACATGCATAAGGATATGTGCAATTAGCAGAACTATTAGCATTGAATCTATTTTATGACTCTGAACATCAGTAGAAAATAACATTGATTTTCTTTCATATGTACAGTTGCATATAATTATCTCCATATTGTTCTTAGAATGCTCATCAATACATTTTGCATATTCTACAATTATACCAGTATATGCTTCTGAAAACTGTAATCTTTGAATTTATGTCAGAACAGAAGTTGCTAATTGATTCACACTATTACTCTAGAAGCAATTTGGAAGTGATGCTGATCAGATTTCAAATGCACTACGGTTTCCAACTGTCATTAGTGGAAATAACAAACTCATGCATGATAAATGCTGATAGAAAACTACATGAAACATGAAGATCTATGTGCTGCATTCTGCAGCAAGCTCCTGCCTATCCATAGAGCACATATTACATTATTTCCTATTTATTGTTATAATTTTCATACTACTTGTACATCAGTTTTGCATCAGCCTAGCTGTAGCTAAATTAGTGGTGAGGCATCAAATCTGTTCTTAGTTCTTAAGCAAACTAAGCTTATTTTCTAATTTCAATTCAAGGTTAGTGTCTTTGCAAGAAACAATATAAACTCCCAAATGATCTTTAAGGTCCCTTCCAGCCCAGGCCATTCTATGATTCTATGAAATTTAGTACTTTGCTGTTATGAGTTCATTGCAGTTCCCAAAGCTCTGTTATAGAATATGGTAGAATAAAGAAGAAAATTCCCATGTCTGTTGTGGGTTTTTTAATCTTTCTGATTCAAGCTTAGCTTTATTCCAGGTAAGTTTGTTAAAGTTATTGAGTCTGGAGCAAAAAGGGCTGCAGATGGACTGGACTGTGAATTACTGAGAAGGAGGCTCAGACTTCCTTCAGTTATCCTTAGCCTTAAATGAAATATATGCACTTGTCAACTGCTACTTTTGTTTAGGCAAGGCAATATATTGGAATTTAATTATTCTAAATTTGCTACTGTTATGTCATTGAAGTGCATTGCCCTTTAGTGTTTAAAGTCCAAATGATGTGCCATGCAGCGGAATTCCAGCTAGACCCAAAACAGTAGCAAGATTTGACAAATTTTGTGAGCATTTTTCTGCTCAGCAACTGCATTCACATTGGAAAAATGGGACAACTTAAATAAATGAGATAATGACAGTCCTTTTCCTCATTGTAGCCAAAATTCCTACTATGCTGATTAAATTAAGCCCGTGGCTAAAATTAGACCACTTTGGTTGTATTAAAAGAGATGGCAGCTGCTCAACACATTTCTGGAGTCAACTGCATAGAATTTAGATTCAGCCTGCTGTGGAGCTGGAAAGTCCCACCACCATTACATTGCAGTTTAAGATATCAACCACTTCCAATACTAGTATTTTCTGATGATTGCTTGCAGGGAATAGCAACATTCTGAGGCTGACCTTTTTCAGAACCGTGAAGGACAACACATCTGCTTAATAAATCCCAAAGGTGGGAACCATCATTTTATGAAGTCCATCTAGGATAAGATAAAGGCCTGAGGTTATAACAAAGGCACCTTAATAGCTGTAGATGTGAATTGCACAGTCCACTTGCTATGGTCATAAAGACATACTTGAAAGATGTATCACTACCATCATCCTCCTTCAAATCATAAAATGTTGTGAAGTTATAATTGTTTTAAATGAGACAGATTAAGTATATTAAAAAAAAATACAGCCTAACAATCATTTAGCTGAAGAGCTTTTTGGTTTTATTGTGCAGCACAGATCTGATGGTGACTCTGTGCTGTACCTGTGTAGGAATATGAATAGCTTGTGGCATTTGAGGTTTGTGAAATAGTGACAAAATTCAGTAACAAGTTTTTAAATTGTGTGGTAAATGTGAATCAATAAATGTGAGACTGGAAGGTTTATATTTCTGCTCATTTTATGAACAAGCTGGTGTTAGCAAATAGCCTGTTGAAAACAGATTTTTATACTTTTTATCTCTGACATAATAACATATCTGCAGTTTATGATTTATTTGGGTTATCGCATGTTGGATCATACTAACCCAAGAAAGATAAGATGTGCTTCTTTCCACTGACAAGGTGATAGCAGAACTAACCACTTGTGCCCCAGGATACTTCAAACTCTTGTCTGTTGACACTGGAAGAATTAGTCATGAACGAGTAACTCTGCTGCTACTGATAGGATTTTTATTATGTAGTTGACCATAGCACGGTGTTAGAAGTATCAAAGGAAAGAAGCATTTAGGTGATAGGAGATGGTGTAATGCATCCCTTCTGCAATTTCTGCTTGTGCTCTCTGAGCTCCCTTGTCAGTGTCTGGAAGAACAGCTACCATCAGCATTCATTTCCCTCCCCTCGTGTCTTTAAGGCAGACTTTTTATTGTTTTCCCTGTTTACATCTTTGGGAGCATACCAACAATTCTGTCAGTGAAGATGCTAAAGAATGAAGCATGAATGATAAATGTCACCTTTTGTGTTTGTATCAGCACATTCCCTTACATTTTATCAATAGGTTCACAGAATAAAGAACTACAAGGAGAATTTTGAATAGCAAGTTAAATCTAAAGAGGGATCTTTCTGGAAAAAAAGCCTATTCCTGAAAAATGTTTTGTAACTAAAATCCCAGCCAAACTACGACGCTTGGAAGCTTCAGGAAAAGCAGTGACAATTTAATGAGTAGCAGATCAAATGCAGAAGTGCAAATCAGGCACCTAAAAGAAGAAAAAAACCCAAAACAACAGCTTGCATTTCAAAACCTTACGGAAATTTCCCAGTTAGTGTTTAAGACATTTTCTGTTAAGCTTAGGTCATTGCCCTCATGCTTTATTTTCTGATAGCACAAGCAGTAGGGGGGAAAAAACCCTTGAGATATCTGTTTGAACAAGTTCTCTGGTACCTATTTCACTTCTCTTTCTGCTGCTTTCACATACTAGCTGACTTGACTATATTGCACAGACAATAGAAGCTGTAGAAGTAGCTTGCTGCATTCAGGCCTTTGATATATTTGCTTTATTATTTTAGTTGCTTTTTTCTTTTGTACAGTGAAAATTTCAGGAGCTAGGATGGGATCCATCAAGACAAGGGGATTAGGATCCACTAATGTAGGCATGTATACCTGAGTTAACTACTTCAGTTTCCATCAGCAGGTAAAAACTGCCACTTTAAGGTGTGATTCCTTGAACCTCTCAGCAGGTAACAACCTTAGAATAAGAAGTATGGTCTAAACATCTTTGTGTCTCTCTTGAAGATGAAGATATTCTGAGATAGCTGGCTCAGATATAAGTGCTGCATTGTAAATATCTAAGCTATCCTTACAAAGTAAATAAATTTTTCTAAGATCAGGTCCTTCATCCTGAAAATTAGTCCTTTGAGATAGGCCTATATATTCCTTGTTATTCTCTTGGTTTCATTGGAGCTGCAATAATTTATGCACTCCATTAAGCACAATTTTCATCCATAAGTACTCCTACAAGCTTTGGAAGAATTACTCTAGAAATATATGACTTTACAGTGTCAGCAAGATCAGCAGGACTAGGTAACAGTTAAAGAATAGTTTACACACCTCATGCAAGTGAACTTAATACTACAGCTATCTATTACTTTATGGTTGTCACAATGAATATCCACGCTAATTAAAAATTAGACAAGATGTAAAATTTTTAAACTGTGTTGTTTTCTTTCTACCTCCATGGGGTTAAGAAGCCATTGTACACTGGGATCACTTTCTGACTTATAAATAAGTATACTTAAGTGCCATTTTAAATATGGGAAGATATTTTTTGACCTGATGTTGTACCACTCTATAATTACTTCCATTAGGAAAAGAATAATTAGAACAGGAAAAAGCACAAACACTGGAAGTCAGAATTTAACTCCTAAATAATGAATGCCAACTCTTAATTTATAGTTAATGAACTAAACTCTCCCAATCCACCTATTAATATTTAATATAAAGTTTGAAGAAATTAAGGAAACATTGAGCATGCATAAAAAACACAGCTAGCTAGTAATATCATAACTGAGTAATACATGAATAAATCAATCTAGAAGTATGAGGCACAGGGAATATTTTTGATATTTTAAATTTAGAATGTATTTAGTTACTGCTCAGGGATTAACTTAATTTTAAAAATGTAAAGAGCTTTTCCGTGCCACAGATGTAACAGAACAAATAATTTTTCTTGCCTTTCAGTTTTACACATAAAGTTAGGGAGCTAGGCAGTATGTTCTTCTATTGAGGTACATGACTAAGCTTGAAATGTCCTTTTCTGGCTATTCTACCTGTAAACTGCACCCTTACATTTACTAAAGACTTTCAAAATAGCTGTTTGTTTGCACTAGCTGGATATCAGTGCATGCTTGGAATACAACAGGATTTCCAAAGGAGTGGATTTCAAGGTGAATGGCAGGAACAGAGAGGAATTTCTGGACTGAGATGCAAGAACCAACATAAAAACGAGCATAAGACCTGTTTGTGTCCAAATATCATGTTTTGAGACAATTTGGGTGAAGAAAGAGAAAAATAAGCTCAGTGATCAATGCAATTCTCCTTCCTGCCAAGGAGACTGCATGGGTGGATGGTAATTTGCTGCTACAGTGCCTTATGTAGACCAGGGAACCAGAGAGAACCAGAAACCTTGTAGTTTTTCTATAGTTGTTCCAGTCCTAATTTTCCATGTTTAATCCTCCCCATTCAGCCAAACAGTGTTTAATGGAAGATGTCCCTGCCCATAGCAGGGGGCATGGAACTAGATGATCGTTAAGGTCCCTTTCAACCCTAGCCATTCTGTGATTCTCTGAAATTAATTATCACTGGCTAATTACCAGTAGGTGTAACCTGCTGCTGTAATGTCTGGTGACCAAACAGACACTGGAGGCTTTTTTCTGCTCCTGTTCTAGAGTTGAAGGTGTGTAAGGAATTAAATACCTTGCCTGTCTCAAAAACTGATAAGGCCACAAAAGGGACTTGCCCTATGGACAGACATGCTAGCCACCAACTTAAGATAAGCATAAAAGAGATGAGTTTGTCCTAATTCCAGGCCTGGCAGAGTATGTTAGCACATCCTGATAAACATATATGGACAAAAACTTCCGTTTGTGGCAAACCATATACACGTATTACCAATCAAATAAAGATCACCCGGAGTTGTCAAACAGGTGGTACATATAACCACTAAACCCCCACTCTGAGGAAACATGCAAATGAAGGCACACACATCCCCACTTCGCATGTAAATTAGGAATACGCCTCCACAGATACCCAGAATTTGGACTGCATAAAGGTGATACCACCAGAGGAACAACCTGGGACACCACCACCACCAGAAGAATGACTTGGGACCTCTACCATTGAGAAGCCCAGGACTCTGTCTTTGTTTCATTCTCTTTTTCCACACATTCTTTTCTATATCTTTCTGTCTACCTCACATTTATTGTTAAATAAAACCCACATTATTGTAATTAATGTATTATTGGCTTTGGCATGTGGTCTTGTTTGCACCTTAATTTGGGCAGAGGCAGCTCTCACTAATTGGTTTGCAATAGGGTGTGGGCTGTGGAGGGATAAGAAGGAGGAAGAGATGGCAAAGAGAAAGGCACTGCAGAAGGAGTCACAGCCCCTTACTTATTCTGACAGCTGTCCTAGTGGCCTGTGTATTATCAAGAATCTAGGTGGTGTGAGTATCCAAAGCAAAAGCTAAATTTTCAAAACTCTTGCACTGCTCATGCACAGTTTTGAATAATGACCTAGAATTTGGAGCAAATTAAAGTATTATGCTGATTTTGCCACCCTTAATAACCGAACTCAAAGCCAATGAAAAAAACAGCTTTGTTTATCCATCTGTTGCCTTAATAGCTTCTACATTTAATAGGTTGGATTTTCACTTTTGTTTCTGCTAATTAGCAAAGTCTTTCCAAATTGTTTTTTACCCTCCCCAAAAAACATGAGCAACCTTTGTCCTACTGAAATGAACTAATATATTTTGAAGCTGAGAAAATTTATTAACCTGCCAGGTTATACAGAGGATGTAATTTGAAGGGTTTTCTCTAAAATACCATTGAAGTTACGCTACACTTTTTCATTTTGTTTTTACTGCATATCACTAAGTATTCTGAAATGCAAAATCTGAATTTAGTGATTTAAAAAAAGCATAAATGACAATAAGCCAATATCAGCTAGGCTACCAAATCATCTACAAAAAGGATGAATGGGTCATACTAGAAAAGGAAATTACTCTTGATTCTGTTGGCGCACATGGAAGCAGAAAATCCTGAGCTCAGATTTTTAGGTGCTTTGTAAAGAAAAGAATGAACACAAAATAATCAGACAACAACCACAGCTGTGTTATTGCAACAGGAAGATCTGACATGTAAACAGCAATATTAATAAGTTAGAAAGAAAGAGTAGTCATTACCATATAGAAAATATAAGTGAGAGGTGAAGAGACCTTCTGCTCTCTGCTTCTGGCATGGCACAGTCAACAGAGACTTCCTCTGTTGATGTTTCTTGCCTCTTCAAATGAGGCCGATAGGGAGACTGTAACGTGAGGAGCAGCTGTAAGTATATCTAGGCACTGAGCAGTAACTTCTGTTTTCCTTCACCCTGCACAAATTTTTTCTTGTCAGCCTTCAGATTCAGAGTTACAAGAGTCTGTCTTTACCAAGCTCTCTACATATTGCCCAATAAGTATTGAGGGTTTGGTGTTTTTTAGTAAGAATTCAAGGGGAATTCAGCCTGCTTAAGTTTATCATTATGCTAGAGCAGATGAGGGAATTGAAGTAAAATGGCCTACAGTCTTTCAATAAAGAACAGTCACTTTTCTCTAGGGTAACTTCCTCAAAAAATCATGTAAGTGTCATATGCAGAAAGTAACCCAAAAGGCTGTGGACAATGCTAGCCATTAGAAATATTCCTTAGTAGGAAAACTAAGGAAAGTAGGAAAACACTACCACCCCACAGACTGGTTAACGTCAGCTATCTTTTGGCATAATCTTTACCATTTTAATGTGAACTATGGTCTCCAGTCATATTAAAAAATATTAGATAGATACACCTTCTTTTGGAAAAGAGTTTTATGTATATCCTCACTTCATACAGCTTTCAAGCTCCAGCTTCTTTTTCATTCACATCATTTTAATTGCTTTCACTTAACTTTCAATCCTTCACAAGACTGACAGTCTGCAGATCTGCATACTAGAATATCAGTAATACAATTCTCCTTTGCCACTATGCTTAGTCCTCCCTAGCTGAGTCACCAGGACCAAAACAAGCTGAATGCGACCACAGCTCGTGGAATTATCTCAACCACTAGTTATCAACATCACAAAGAAACACTTGGATCCAAATAGAATCCATTTTAGCCAAGCTAAATCTAAGTGTCATCCATTTAAAACTCTCCCTCTCAGCTGAACTAGAGTTTTTAATTTCAGTGAAAGAACTCCATATATGTTGCAGATGCTCTCTTCCTCTAATCATTCAACCTTCACTTCTTCAGCCCTTTTCAATCCTGTCTTTACTTATGATGAACAGGAGTCTTTTGGCTCTTCCAAGAGACTCTGTATCAAAAATGTTTCTGTTCATTGCCCAAAATAATTTACAATTGTGATTATTACCCTGCATGCTCGCAAATACATTCCAGGTGACCAGCCCTATAACATTTGAAATCTTTCACATTTCTTCATTAAAGTACTAAGCTCTACAGGTAGCTCCACTAGTAACTGCTCAGATAAAAGATCTTTCCAATAAAAGGTAGGAGAGAGAATACACCTCACAAAATTGTGCCTATTTATTCAAAATTCTAAATGTGACTTCTCAAACACCAGTTATAGCTGTAGTGGTTGCAAATTGTGAGGTATTGTAATAATGACATTCTAAAGTTAAATTGTCTTGCATAATTTTGCTTGTGTGCTTAAAATGAGAATTCTAGTAAATCATTTCGGGTTATAAAAAAAGTCTCTATTTTGTGTTGCATAAGGGGCAGCACTCACACAAAAGAGAACCTTTCTGTATTATGGCTCAAACAATCATAAATAAAAGAATTCTGTGGCAAATATGAATGTCATTATGTGTGAGCTTTTTCATCTTTGTTTGTTCCCAAGCCTAAAGTAAGACAATGATTGATGGATGTGTGAAAACAATATTCCCACTACCAGTCTTGCCCTTTAGCAATCTCTCTGTACTCTTGTGCTGTTTCAAATAATCACAGGTTCTGGTGAGATACTAATGAAGATGTTTATGGTTGCCTTAAACCAAATGCAATATTTTAATTTAAAACCGATACTGATAGTCCTTGCAATGGATGCAATGACAATATTTTATAGCCAATGCAGCTCTCCAGACTCACTTAATCCACAGAACCAGTTATATTGTACGAGGGAACTTACTTCTAATGTCTCTCATATGATTTTTTTTTTTTTTTGCCCTAAGCAGATACCATGATGAGCTTGGAAAAAAACGTGAAAGAAGGCAGACCTTTCTTTTTTCCAAGAAAAAGTGTCTAGTCTGAATTATGGCTTTTTAGACTCTTCATGTGGCCGTGTGAAAAATATTTTTTAAAATTTCTCTTTACTGACTCCATCTAGAAACAATACTATACATAGGGAACTTTAATCATAACAACAAGACTAATTATATCAGTGAACTAACTTGTCCTCATAAGACAGGATCAGGATTTGATCACTGTAGTTGGATGGCTGCTACATTATAAGATCTATTGCCAGCATCTACTGCAAAGGAAAATGCCCTTTGCTGGAATTTTAATTTTTTTTCAGTATTATCTGAAGTGACATTTAAAAACCAAATCTCGTGTTTCTCATTCAGCTTGATGTCAAACTGATAGGAAAAAAAGTTCAATTGTCAATTCAAATAAAATTATTTCTTTTCAGCTGAAAAAAAATTAAATTTTCCAAACTCTATATATTTTGTTACTGACATCTTGAATTCTCATACTTATTTGTGGCCAAATTCATGTTTAAATAATATAGTGAAAAGGACTGTCCAAAGATTATATTCATGGCTTAATCCCTCAGCCTACAAACATTTTCCAGAATCAGAGATTTAAAAGAGTGTTGTGTTCACTTACAGTCTGGATTCCCAGTCTGATCCAACACAGTGGATCCACGCAATTGTGTAGGACACTGTCTAAAATATCTGTTGAAATAGTTCCAGATGGCAATTGTAATCTGCTTTCCTGTACTGATTCATTTTCAGGGTCCATATCTGGTTTTTATCAGTCTTTCATACTTCATTTCACCAGTGGGAAATTGGGATATGAGATGTCATATTCTATTTTCTCAGACAGGACTTGCTCAGGATTTGAACCAACACAGACCTAGACATAATTTCACCTATTCCTTCTGACATTCTCAGGTAAGATAGGGCTCAGACTTCAGTTTTGCGTTCACATGTTTCAAAATATATATGTAAAAAAACCTCCCATGTTTTAGATTTCTATACATACACCACTGGGCAACCTGATGTATCACATAGTATTTGATTCAAAAAAACATGAAGATATGAAGATAATTTGCAGTGTATGAAACATTCAGGAAAAAGAATGGCTGAACAGCTGCGGACTACAAAATTTTTAGATTTATTAACTTTGGAATTACCTGTCTGATACTTATGAAATGCAGCCAAAAAGTAAGAAGGGTTACATGATAGTGCTGCTGACTTAAAGCCTAATTTTTCCCCATAGTGTACTGGATGGCAAAGGTCTTCATGTCTTGTAAGTTTTTCTGCCTGCAGCACAGACAGCAGTTAATGGCTTGTGTGTTACAAACCATTCCAGATTATAAAATCTTCAATGGGACAAGAAAATAAACCAGACTAAAAAGAAAAAAAAATTCAAGATTAGCAGGTGAACATTCATTTACAGTTCTCAGGATAGCATGAAGCAATAGGAGAGGCTACTCAGAGTCTGCATGTAAGAAATGTATAAGTGTTTAAAGCGCAAAAAACTAAAGGATCCAATATGTGACAAAGGAAGAGTAAAAAAACTTTCTGAAGAGATATTCTCAGTTCTTCAGGCATTCAGCTTGTGTCATTTGTTCTACTTTTCATGGGCTTTTTCTCTCTTTTAAACTTAAGTTTATAGAGAAAGGACATTGAAAAAATACAAACAGAACTAATAAAAATAGCCTGAAGGGCAAAATACACAAACAGATGGAAAGAGGCCAAGCAGATCTCCAATACGGAGTGCTTTATACATTTCACCTTGGCTGAGTTCATGATTTCCAAGTGAATTGATCCAAAGTTGTCTTCCTTAATAGTATTAGAAGAAAAACGTAAAATACACATAGTAAATAAAACTGTTGGTCTAAAATAACTTGGAGAATTGCAAACAAAAGATGCTATGCTGTATGTTTTACACTTCTGTAATTTTAGATTCTCTCACAAAATATAGTACCCTATCTGTTTACAAGAACTACAGCTTAGATTTTCAAGGACAGCGCTGTGGAACTCTGAAGGGTCTTCTTTCTTTTCTGTTACTCTACTGCCAGGCAATTAGTCGTAGGAGGAGAAATGGAGAATGTAATTCTCCTTGAAACATACCAAGACTCACACTGCGAAGAAGCAATTTTGCAATCTTGAATTATGAACCAATCACATGGCCTTGAAGCTGCTTGAGTTAGGAGGCAATTCCTATTAATGGCTGACAAAATGTCATCTTTGTCTCTGAACGACAGTGGAAGGGTGACATGTAAATGTTCCTTTACAGCAATCAGCCAATTCATCAGACCTGAGCAGGTCAGATTTTGCCCAGGAGTGCAAAAGCTGACAAGTGGCTGCAGAGGTGCTGCTCACCCAAAAGGGCATGCCCTGCACCTGTGGGAAGGCTTGTAACACCATCTTCATCCATCAAACAAGAGAAAGCCTGAGCTCCCAATGTCACTGTCCCAGCATGCCAAAATGTAAGGTTCTAACCTACATCAACAAAATGAATAACTTCAGATCTAGTGCTGGTGGTGGGCATGTTTGCAAAGGTTTTCAAGATCAAGCTTTATATTTGAAAATGGGATTTCAATAGAGAAAACTACTCTGTTAATAATATGAGTTTTATTAAAAATAAAGGGCCTAATTCCTCAGTTCATCACTCCAGGATTATATTAATGAATTTCCATGGAGTTATAGCCAATGAAAAACTCTTCAGTCTTGCACCATCATAACCCAGAGTAATGAAGTTTTTGTCCATTATGTGTGGGGGCTAAGTGTATAGTAGGACATTGTCCAGGGTGAAAGGCAAGGTTTGAGTAGAAGCAGAAGCAGAGAGTAGGCCTTTCTTTCTTGCCTTTTCCAACTGCCACTTTGTTGTATATTGCAAATACCACATTCCTCTCTTTCTATATATATTATGAACAGTGTGAAATTCATTTGCAGATCAAGTGTCTGATGCAAATAACATTTTAGTTAGTCTGTGCGCTAAGTTACCTATTTGAATGAGTATTTTTTCACAAAATGAAAGAAAGCAGGAACAGATGGATAGTGTATTAATATCTACACATTATTATCACTGATAAGATTGACATTCGTTGAAATTCTAGACTTTATGACTCAACTGTTTTAATAAGAAAATGTTAATGCAAGGCAGTTGATGGTTTATTTTGAGGACTTAAAAACCCACTGGCTTACAAATCAGTTGTTAATGTTTGGTTTTGTAACCAAATATAGCTTCTTTTTAGCTGCGGCAGCTTCACTTACTGTACCAGAACACTTTGCTCTTCATCTACAATGTGAAAAGAAGTACTGTATATTTACTATCTTCAATGGTTTTATTCATAGCAGTAAATTCAATATTTATGAGATTGAGCTATAACACAAAATCCTACACCAAGTTAGAAACAGCAGGGGCCAGAGAGGAAAGGTTGCTTTACTGCACCAAATCCACAGCAGTAACTTCTCTGGGCAGTCTCCATATGTACTTGTGAATAGGTTTACTGATACATTGCTTTTGTTTTTCATTATAGAACACACCAAATAAAATTAAACTACTCCTGTAGTTGGTCAGATCAGGAAATGAAAAATGTTTCCATTAGATGGAAGAGAAGGAAAGATTAAGATAAAAGGCTTCATCCATTTTTTGGCAGATGAAAGCATATAAGTGAAAGTATAACTTTTATTTTGCCCTCATATATGGAGACTTCTGAGGGCTGAACTTGAAAGCTATTATTGTACCTTGCCCACAAGACGTATGAATATAATGAGATTAAGGATAAAGGAAACCCTCAGAAATGCTAAAAGTGGGCTCAGGGAAATTCTCAGAAGAATGTAGTTCTTACTGTAAATCTACTGCAGAAATCTTTCTCTTGCCTCTTTTCCATCTCCGTGCAGCAAGACAGGAGCAGTTTAGGAGCAGTTAATGCCAGCATGTGTCTAGGCCAGCTGGTTCTCCTGGGAGCAGCCCATAAGATGCTGGGAATTGTTTTGGCTCCTAATTGTTCTAGACTCAGCCAAATCATATTCAGTAACACTTTCTTCCAGATGTGCAATAATATGAACATGTAATCCCATACATGGATACTAAGTAGACAAAGGATCTGGGAAAGGGAAGGAGTCTTTTGACCTTAGCACACTTAAGCAACAGTGATATTTCTCTGACTGGCAGGGACTGATTGTCATTCATCCTGCTGTAATTGAAAGTTGATGAAAACCCAAGAAACTCATACAGGTCTTACCACTTGGGTAACCAACTCCAAAAACCTAAAAAAAATATTTTTGGGGGTTGCTTATGCACTTTAGGCCTGAAAATTTGAAGCACCTGGTTTCTCTGACTCCATATAGATAAGCAGAGTCATGGGAATGACAGACAGGCATAGGAACCCATAAAAAAAGATTCATTTGGGAGGTTTAAATAGATTTTAGTATTGCCCAGTTGAAATTATCTAATATAGTCAAATTACTTCCAGTGATATTTTGGCACTGCTGTACACTCAATTTTACTAGGACTCATGGAACAAAGAAAAGTAGTCTGATGAAAAACTCAATTAAATAAAAATTCAATTAAGAAGGGGAAGGCATTCTAACTGGAAATTGGTGATAGAGAAGAAATATATTTCTTGTGGTTTAACCTAGACCTTGACATTGCAAGGAACCATATATTTCTATCAAGTTGCAAGTGCTCTGAACTTTTTTAGGCTTACACCACTGACAGGATGGAAATCAATATCTTGTAGAAGCAAATCACAAAGGAAAATGTCCAATAGGCCATAAATAAAGTTTTAGTGGCTTGACAAAGAAAACTGTAGCATGGCTTCATCTGTGCAGACAGCAGAATATCACCTGCAAAACGTAGAGTACAGATTCTGTTGTGATTGTGGGCATGCGTGGGTGATGTTAAATGAGTAATCCATTGGAGGTTTAAAAAGCATTGAAAAGAACTTGCAAGCATCACATTGAGCCTGCTACATAATAAACAGGAGCATAAATACATGTTTCATATTAGGAGACAGACCCAGGCCTAGATACCAGTATTAAAGGAAAAAAAGTTTCCAGTGAAACTGGGAAGGCAGGAGCTGTTGCTAAAAACAAACCCTAATGCTACAAACAAACAAACAAACACCCAGCCATTTTTCTTTGCTAAAAATCTAGGCACTTTTAAAAATACAGAACATGGCATAATTCTGCCTGTTGAATAGATAGTTCATAATGTTTTCCTATTGAGACATAACAGCTCAGAGGAACTGCTTGCTGAAGTACTGAAGGCAATAGAATAAGAGAAAAACATCAAGTCCTAATGACTTTAAAAGAGCTGAAATACTGATGCTACCTAGGAAGACACAGAACAGGCTAGTTTATGTATTCAAAGGAGGCCCTAGAACCACATTTGGCAGCAGACCTATGATATTGATAGAATATTTTGTGGCATGCTTTGAAAGATGGGCCACTTCAGAACTAATGGATGACAAAAGCAATCTAACTCAGATAAATGAAGAGTTCTCTTGACTTTGATGAGCCTTTATCACAGGTTTTCACACACCATGTAGTATGAGAAATGAGAAGGAAAAGAGCAAACTGAAACAAGGTGTCTGTCATCAGTGAACATGAGGCTGGAAACACCACCAGTGGGTGATTCCTAATGGAAATATCTCAGCTTTGCAAGATAACTTTGAAAGTCTTTAACAGACAGGACTCTTAGCCAAAAATACTATATAGTGAATAAAACCAAATGAAATAATAAAAAATCAACATAAATTGAGAAAACCAGAGCTTCCAGAAAAAATGACCAGTGAGATTGGTGAACTATGGATAATGCACAGAATAAAAAATATGGTGAAGTAGAAAGCTAACATTACTCTAGAAGACACAAGTGAGGAGAGAAATATCAGGCTTGTGTTCATTCCAATAAAAGCATATAGACTGTATTTTGCCTAAAGCTGAGTTGTACAGCCTTACTGTTGATAGATTGGAGTAGCATTGTCACTCTCATATGAATGAGATACATAGACTTTAACCATTAGAGGAGGAGCATTAATGGGAAATATTTTACGTATTGGAAATTACAGGAAGGGAATTTACTTGTAACATAAAAATCTTTTACACTTACAGCACAATTTACCAACAGGTACAGACAAACCTATTTCATGTTGTTTCTCTGGACAGGCACCCCCACCTCCCTGAGGGACAATGAGGAAGACCCAGCTCTGTTCTTCCCTGCCTTTCAAGTATCATGTGAATAAGCATATAAATTGGTAATTTTTTTTTTTATTTTCTGTGGGATTTAAAACTCTGTTTGATCAACACTAAAAAAATCTAAGGGAAATTGAATTGAAGTTAATGACTTATGTCTTATTTTTGCATTAGATTAAAAATATGAAGGATGAACAAAGGCTGCAGTATGGTAGTGCCTTTAAGATGTGACTGATTTTCCTGTTTTTCTAGTAAAAAATGAGATGTAAAGGTTTCTTTTCCCCTTTGCTGTTAGTACTAAATTATTGTTAAATCTCTATTACTATCTATTATTAAGAAATTATCAATATGAAACATTAAAAATTATTCCTCTGTGTTCCTACAGAATAATACAGATTACTGGTGCCACAGCCTTCAGAGAAACCATTCCTAAAGTGCTGTATAACTTCAGCAAAAGTGTATGTCTAGGCACCCACAATGAGCATGAAGCAAAACTGCATCTGTTTTAATATAAATGAATGTTAAATTTTATGCCAGTTTGCACCTCTGTTATATTAAGAAGAGAAACAAGACAGAAACAGGTGTTATATGCTGCAAGAAGAACACAGTAGAATATTTTGAGATTTTTGGAGGGTAAAGAAAGAATAATCTAAGATTGAGTTGCCCTATTTGTCCATATGTAACCAAAACCAGAAACTTTGAATGTCACAAGAAACCAGTTTAAATGGATATGTTACATAATTTTCAAGAAGGTTTTTCTAATATTACTATCTGTGACTTTTCTTTCCAAAAAATAAGTAATAGGACCAACTTTTAAAGTGCTTTTTTAACCTCTGATAACTGAAAGATAATTAATAAAATTAATCAGGATCATCAAAGTCCATCTCCTGGCCCTGCACAGGACAGCCCTCTGAACCTCAGTTATCCAAGTGACTGGGGATATTCTAATCCATTCTTTTCCTCCACTCTAGAGCTCAGCGAGATTCATGTGTATGAATAAATATTACCTGTCCAGTTTTAATGTTGACATTACAGCATGCAAATGTGTTTGTGACAAACAATAAAGATTTTTATACGAGATGTAGGTGCAAATTCAAAGTTTTTTCATCAGATTTTCTATGCAATCCCTGGAAATGCACTTCAAGGCTCTCCTCTTCAGTCTGGAATATGAATCTGCAAAACATTCTGCCTGGGGCAAATAGAAATTTGTTTTAAAAACCAAAGAAAAACAAAACATGGAAAAGGAATAACTGTATTAACAATTTCCCCAAATCCCCCTCCTTTATAAATGACCAATCAAAACAAAAATAAAGGGAAAAATAAGCAGAAGCATTCCACTAGACCTTATCTTTAATATTATTTTTCTCTATACAAGGAGACAATAGTGAGAGTAATGAGCAGAAACATAAGACATTCAAAGATGAAGGAAACAAAATCGTATGAAAAAAAGTCCTGAAAATTAAAATCAAATCAAATCAAATGAAACAAAATGAAATACAATAAAATTAAAAAAATAGAAATTAAAAAAACCCAGCTTAGTTTAAAAAGGGTTAAATAAGAAATGTTACCAGAAGTACTCATACCATTACATGGTGCCAAGAGAAGTACAGAGACAACATACCTCTTCTGAGACTATCCAGAGAAGCAATAGTAAATTAAATTAAACCAAAGGCAAGATTTAAAAATTGATAGTAATTGCCCTTTTGTATAATACATAATTAGCTTTCATTCATTATACCTCCTTCCATCTTTTTCCACAAAAATATTAAATAAGTTCAAGTCACACTATACAAAGAGTCTGAGACATTACAATCTCTTTTTTGAATGAACATGTCTCCTCTAGCAGAGAAAAAATTATTAATGTGACTGAAACGAGTTCCCATAGGAAAGAATCATCATTGTCCACTCTGAGATTTTTGCTATTAACCTTGTAAAACAGTGATGCTGCTCTCTACCCATGAAAATATAGACCTGAATGGGTGTGAATTGGCAGAAAAATGTCTTCAGCCTAAATGTAGGCTCATAAAAAAGTTGTCCCTCCCAAACCCAGTGGAAACATTACCATTGAGTTGTTTAGAGCTGACTGGGAGTTTAAATAAAGATCTTCTTAATGGCCATAAGTGTTCACTCTTGAGCTGCATGAGTTTCAAAAGCAGTATGTTGTGAAGCTGAGTCAGTAGGGTTGCTTAATTGTTTTAATGGCCAAAGCTGGAATTATCTGGAAGTGCAACTTTGAAATAATAGTAATTTGAACTGCAATTTCAGCGGAGCTAAAGGTCAGCTTACTGAACTAACTTTCTTCAAAAAATTAAGCTGTCTAGAAACTTGAAATAATATTTTAATTACAATAAACCCCTAACGTAATGGCAAAAGGCAGAGGAAGCAGGGTGCTTATTATTTAAATCTACAGAAAAGTTCAAAAACATGAAATGCCTGCATGAGTCCAGATGCCTTGGGTTCTAGGAGAGATGATCCCTGTGTACATTTTGTTGAAGTTGCCTTGTGCACTGCAGTCTAGCACATGCTTTTGATGCCTGTTAAATACTGAAGTGGTTTTACTTAGAAATTTTAAAGCCCTCTGTAGCTGAGAGGGAAAGAAAAGAAGGGTTTACCACAGCAAGGAGGAAATTCCTTTTTTTATAGTAATGGAAAAGAGAATTTGGGGCACTGGGAAGAGGGGGAATAATGGCCCCTTATGTTTTATATCTTTTCCTATTTATTTTTAAAATTCCCTATAAAGATGGGAAGATTCTTGTTTATATTTCAAGATTTTATACCCTGAAACACAATTATTCTATGAGATAACAGCATGGATCTGACTTAGTGACTGTCTTTTGAGTACTAAGACATGTTAAGTTTGTATCTACAAAATCACTTTATACTATAATTATGCACTGAGTTATAGCTCATGGCTGTAAATTGATGCCTTCACCTTCAGTACACATATACATAGGACAAGCAAATACAGAGTATGACTTGCTGGACAGAGCACAGAATTTTAAAAAAATTGAGTAGGAGTGTTGTACTGTAAATTGATGAACTGCGACTGGCATAAGACAGGAATGAGATCAGTGACATAGTGAACTACAATCTCAAAATCTGAATCACATTCTCCCCAAATTCTGCTGCCTAATCTCATAGTACTTCCTTCTTTTTGTCTTTATCTGACCCATTCCTAGGTCCAAAATAAAATTTCCACCATGTTTTCCAGCTGTGGTTTTATATTTTACTGTTCTGCATTTCCTTTGGGGCTCTTTCTTTTCTAATTATCACACCAAGTAGATCTGGCTTTCTTGCTCACAGCTTGATCACTTTTTTCATGTGTGATACCATCTGCATAATAGGCTTTCTTATCTGGCTGGGGGGGAGGGAGGGCTGCCACTGTAGATTCTGCTGTATATCCCCAGAGATTTTTATCCATGTTTTCTTAGCATTAAAAAAATACCAAAAAGATACAAAAAAAAAATAAATTAAAAACCCACAACAACCCTTCTCATTTATAGCTGAATTCAGCAACAGGTTTTTTACCCACATTTAACAGAATATGCATTTTCTGCAGCACGTTCATACAAAGCTCATAGCTGGGTATAATCTCTTCTATTTAAATGTGTATGTCCAAGCAGAGATAGTCATCATATGTATGCCCTGAAAGAAGCATATTTAGTCTGTCTACTGGCAGCACAAATTTCTCACCTAGCACAGATCAGAGTTCACCTGATTTATTTAATAATATAATGATGATTATGACAGCAGATCTAATAATTTTATGATTATTGTTTCTGCTAGGCAAATTAATAATAGAAATGCTCCAAGAAATTAAATACTCAGCTGCCAGTGGGGAGCATGGGTGCCTGGGGCTCAATTGAGATGAGCTTTTGCAATTCCATATCCCTTCTGGAAGAAGGATCCTGCTCTATGTATGTAATGACAACCATGGCATAAAAGCCAGAATATTGCCATCTAATTTACTGTATGATTCATTGATTAATCATTTCTTTGCATTCCATGATACAGAATACTCCACAGAAACGTTTGGTAATGCACACAGAAACACCTCCTCCTCGGTGCAACTGGGTTTGTGTGTCAAGACAACTGTGTGGAAACTAGAGAGACAATAATAGCAGAACAAATTTGTTCTGCAAATTTTACTTTCACAAGGGATTGTCTTAGTATTTGACTTTGTGAAGGAGGTTATAATTGGCACTTGGAGGTAAAACAAAATATAATTCAGTCTGTGACAGAAAATGGGAAAATAATGAAGGAGCATCTTTATTTTATGAGGCTTGCATTAAAAATTGACACTTAGAAACTGTTATACTTTTTCTCACACTTCATGGAATCCTGGCCATCTCAGAATTCATGGCAAAGTACTCCTTGATTTCTAAAGGACCAAAAATTTATTCATATTAGGACATTATTCGATATATTGAAGCCTTTGCATAAATGGCATCCTCATTTCTTTTTAAATCCAAACCTGAATAGACACATACCTAACGACAAACAGGGTGATCTGTCAGTCCAGAAAGTATAGGACTGGTGTAGGGACCACACAAGAATTTGATTAAGCTAACTATTTCTTCATCTGAAGTGGAAGAGCAGTTGTATTGCAGACACCGGAGTGCACTGCTGTTTCAGCTGAAATATGCTTCAGTGCACTACACAATTATTCTGCTCTCTGCACAATGCCAGTACAACTAATACACAGGGAACTTGGATACAGCCACAAATATATTAATTGTACTGATAAGGCTTTTTCACAAATCAATACCGTTCCTCTAGACTATTCTGGATGCAATGCAACAGAAGGCAGTAAATCTCAGTTACTCATTAATTCTGTCATCAAAGGTTTCATACATGGCTCTATTTTCATTACTGTTGCTTTATTTGATATCTCTGTGGATACTGAATACACTCTCATGAGTATTCTGGTACACTCAGCTGGATTATTTGACTTTTTACCCATGTTTCTTAAGAGACTACAGTCTGACACAATTCAATATCTATTACCTGTAGATTAGCCTGAGTACCTGTGAAAGACATTCCTTCATTTAGCTTTGACTTAGAGGAGTCAGTTAATTTTAGAACTACACTGTGAGTAGGACATCTGGTAGGATATAGCACAGCTGTTCATATACTGGACACCCAGATATATACAACCTTATGGTCAGGTCCATCCTGTTCTTGAATTCATCGACTACCATGCAAAAAAAAATTCCATTCAGTGAAAAGGAAAAAAAAAGCAAAAGATAAGCAGCACTTTTCTGTCTCATCAGGAAGATTGGTCTAAACTTCTAGATGGGAAGATTACAGTTGTCAGGGACAAAATAAAATAAGGAAAACATAAGAGAGAAAAAAAAGCTTTGTTATAAGGGACACAAGTTGCTTAAAATTGGTTAAAAATAAAAAGAATATAAGACAATGCAGAAAAAAATTAAAGAGCCAGATTGTCAGCATCTACAAAGATAGTATGGCTCAAATAACTGAACTTTTCAACAAAATTTTTTACAAATTGAAGGGGAGTGAGAGAAAAAAAAAAAAAAAAGACTATATGAGGAGATTCTACTCCCTTTATTACTCTTTATGGAAATTCTACTATCTTTCAAAATACTGGATTTCTGTACTGCTTTGTAAGGTAGAAAGAAAGTTTTCCTAGAAGTGTCTTAATTTTGAAAGCTCTTATGCTTTCCAGAATGATAGTAATAAATATAGTAGTATCAATAACTAGTAAAATGAAGAGTAAAAGTTAACATTGGTTCTTTGTTCTACCGTTTTTTGTCTAGTTTAGTTACAAAATATTCTGCAGTAGTTATGTCTTTGTGGGAAGTTAAAAAATTATTGGAGATAAAGAAAGCTGAAAATAGTGAGTTGCTTTTTTCAAATAATTATTTTTAAATACAGGATTTTATTCCCCTGATTGTCTTTCTGAATTTACCTGACAAGTTTTATATAGGGAAACAGGTAACACCTAGTCCAGCCAAGGGAGAAGGCCAAATAAAAATCACTCTTCTGAACTTGAAGGAAGCTATTTATTGCAAGAACCTGCAGGCATTGTACTCCCTGATACAGAGCAGCTACATCATGTTTTAAGATCTTGAAGGAATATCAGCTGAAAATCTAAAATTAGTAGCCTTTGAACCTACATTTTAGAATATTTTTCTTAATATTTTTATTGCCTAGCCTAGAGAAAGATGGTCAGCTTTATGATTCATATTTAGAGAGGTGAAATACTTGAGACAGAATTAAACCCACATCATCATTTTAAATATTTCTAATTATCTTACTGGCAATGAATGTGAAAGGAAAATATAGTCAGAGATATTATAAATATATTTTATTTCTTCATAATATATTCATAAATAAAAACATTATTGATCCTTAATACTGTTGGTTTTCCTAGGAGAAATTAAGTGATGACTTTCTTTTTTATTTTATCCTTTGTGATTTTAACTTTTATTCATATAAGTTAATGAGCTGTCCAGTCTAACAGAGTCCCAGAATCAGATCTCAAACAGCACTAGCAACCAAAATATAAGTTATTAAGTCCTAATAGCAAAGCAAGAGTGTATCTCACAGTATCAGGATTGTTTGGTTTGTTGAATATTTTCAAAATTTTTTCAATTTTTCAGAATTTTTTCAAAATTCACTAATATTATTAACACAGTAAGCAGAGTTTTCAAAATTTAACCACACTTTTTATTTCTGGAACATGATTGTCCATATTATATATAATATCCACCGATGTCTCTGAGTTTTACTAGGTTTGCTCATGCATGTTCCATAATTAGAAAAAAAACCAAAATACAAGCTATAACTAGGCCTGAGATTCAAACTCTAAACCTGTGTTCAGATAGTAGGTACCTGGCAAGGTTTTCAGACATTTGAAGGACCCTTTTAGGAACTGACAGCAAAATTTTGAAATTCTGTTTGCTTATTTACCTGCCTAAATAAAGGGCATGGGTTCTCTGTGGGGGGAAGATTTGTTTACTTTTTTCCTTAGTTCAGTTCTTAGTGAGGATAAAAAAGCACAGACAATTTTTACATACATAAATAAATATGCTAGTTTAGGTTATTTTGTTATTAAAGCTTAATGTCATTATAACTTTTATCTTAAACAATGTCATCTATTCTTATACTTTGGAAAATTATGTGATAATGAGAATATTTCTTCGATTTCTTTTAGAGGTTGCCTATATTTGGGGGTGGGGGGGGAAGAAAAGGTTGCTGTTATGTTACTTTTGCCTTGACAATACTCAGTTCTTTTGCCAGACTGGAGAATTTTTCTGTCTCTTGCAGAACTTTTGTACCTTTCTAAGGTGGTTTATGATGAAATAGAGTGTCATGAGAAGGTTTTTTTAAGAATAAAAATAATCTGAAACTGTAGATAATATAAATTTACAATCACTTTAAAAAAGAGTAGCAAACCAAAAATTAATAACAATTTATTTGAGTTTTCTTAATCCAGTCTATTTACCTAGAAAACTAAAAATGCGTGTAAAATTCAATAGCAACAACTGCCCAAATCAAATAAAAAAGCCCACTCTTTTCTATTATCTCAACAAAAAGATATTTCTGTTCCTTTATAGTGATTTATTCTTGTTTTGACAAAACACAGTGTGAAAATTAAACCCAGAATATCAGACAATGAAAAATTTAGGATTAAAGTATATGTACCTGAAGGCCTGAAAACTGATAAATTAGAAAGGGAACCAATCTGTTAACTTTTCCCATGTCACACTCAGAGACAAATCTCTGAAGGTACTTCCACTGTTGTCAAAGTTTCATTAAGACACAGAATCCTTCCCAAGGTTCTTCAGGTGCCAGTTTGATGGATGTGCACTACACGATTTGTTTCTGGGCACTGAAGCAGGTTACAATACCTAGAGTACAGCTGTCAGGTGTTTGTTAACTTGAGCATTTAAACAACAAAGACCATGTAAATACAGGCTAAAAATGCAGAGTAAACAAAGGCATAAAATTATGCAAGAAAAGCCACACCTGGAGAATTCCAGAAGTCTAGAGAATTAAGATTGCTGTAGTATGCTTTTAAGACTTCAAAAAACAGTTTCAATTTGTGTACAGTTCTCAGAAAACTTCATTTATTTTCAGTCCAGACTTAATATTCAAGAGCATGAATTGACCATTTGTCCATTCTTATCTTGTTACAGTCTAATTATGAAAACAAAACTATATATAATACAAATGTTTTAAAGCATTAGGCTCAAGTGACAAGTAATTTTCTATAGGTATGAAAATAAATTGTCAGAAGAAAAATCAGCCTAAAAATACATAAATCTTTTTATAATGTTAATTATCTTACTGGTAACATAGTCTCTATCAAATTCCCAAAGAGAATACTGTGATAATGAAGGTTTGGCCTTCTGCTTGCATAACCAAATACGCAATAGGAATATTCCTTTTTTCCCATGCCTCTAACTTTAATATTTTTAATTGAAAATACATATGTCCATTTAAAGAATAGGGTTACATTATTAAAACTTGAATGAAAAGCTTCATAGAAAGACAGTGCATCAGTAATATCTTTTAATTGCAATTCCCTGTGAATAAAATTCATTGCAATGTATAAATTAATTTTTAAGCATTGTAATCAACTGCATCCCAAAGAAATGACAAATATTCTAGGTAGAATTAACAACTCTGGAAGACATAGCAGTTATGTTAGTAGCCTTGTTATCCAGTGAACTTGTTAGTAGAAAGAAGTTACGTGAATATCTTAAAAGCCCTTAGTGATCTGAATTTCTACTACTAACAAGGTATAAGAATAGGATTTACTCAAAGTTTACATTTGAACACCCACTGAATGTTCCGAAAATCCGCTTACAGAACATGCTTGTGATCTGTAAAAAGAAAATACATCTATCAGCATCATATAAACTATGCTTTGTGTATTGATCTATTTGCATGAATGTAGTTAAAGTCTACACACTTAAACATATGCATTTCAAGTTTTGGGAAGGCAAACACAGACCCTTTGCTGAGAGATGAAACACTGATTTCCAAAATGTTTAGCTGAAATACTCTGATGCAAGTTCAAACTCTCAACAAAATGGAAAATGGGCTGAAAGGGACCTTCTCCTGTTTTATGCAAGTACATCATACATTTCCTTCTGGAGTCCTGTGGCAGAACTAATATTGCAACCAGTTAAGTTCCCAGCACCTATTTTTTCCTGTCTCATTGCTCTGAGAAGTTGAAAGCTGCTTTTAATTTTCTTCATAAATTCATATATGCTGAGGTTATTCCTCTTTGTCTTTTGACAAGTGTTATCTGTTAGCTGAGAGGAATTTCCCTCTGCTCCATGCTTGTCTTTCATACATTTAAACATAGCTTTTATTTTGCTAGGTCTTTTCTTTGCCCCTGTAAGCAAGGCTTCCACTTCTTCAATCATTCTGTTACATTTTCACTTAATCTTCCTGAACACAGGCAACAAGAATTGCACACAGTGCTGCAAGTGATATCACTTCTGTCTCCTGTATAAAAGAGCAAAAAAGGCTCTATTTATGCTGGAAACAATTCACTCAGTGCAACTTCCATAATGTTAATACTATCAGGGGAAACAACCTCTCCTTTCTCCCAGTGGCTTCAATTCAGAGATAGGGATCTCTGACGAAGATCTCCAAATGCTGGGCAAAACAATACCAGTGACCTCAAAAGGTTTTGGGGACAAACCCGAGAATTCTTTGTCATTTTCTTTCTCTCTGCTTGTCTTCTGAAACTGTGGAAAGAAGCATTCATCTAATTCTTTTGGGTAATGCTGCTGGTGAATCTTCCCTGGGCTTGGAAAATGCCTAGATTAATTCTATGCATTGTTCATTCACTATGTCTTATCTCATGCTAATTCCTATGTCTATAGGTGACTTCCTCTATATGTGACTTCCTATGTATTCTGCTCTCAAGAGTTTCAAATTAAATTTAGTCTTCCAAATGTTAGCTAAATATTGTCCTTGCCTTGTTTTCTAATTTATTTCTGTACTCCAATGCCACTTTCATGTCTTCCTACTTTAGTACAAAACCAACAAATGTGATAGGATATTAGCATGAATTTTATTGTCTTCTAGTCTGGAGTAATTTTTGCAACATCTGTTCATCTTGCAAGCTTTCTGTTTTACATGAGAGAAGATGATGTTACCCACAAAAACTCTGTAAAGAATTGCATTGAAGAACTGTTGTTTCTTCAAACATTTCTCCTAGATGGAGACACTTCAGAATTCTGGGCTGAACTCATTGCACCTCAAAAGTCATATGAAGCAATGCAAAATGTTATGAGCAAAAGAATTAATATTTTCCTCCATTTATATATATATACATCTATAGATTTGTAAATATTTGTATAAATACTCGGAATACTCAAAACTTCAGTTTTCATTCTGAAGCTTAGATTTGCTGTAACTTCACAGTGATATCAGCTAAGCAAGTCTACTGTCTGGCAACCTGAAATTATTTCATAATGTTTTTATATATCTTGAGAGAACAAAAAGGGCTATATTATTAATTGCCTATGGATTCGTATTTGTATCACACTTGTTAATGGAAAGTAAACCCAAAAGCTTACATAGCTCTTCAGAATCCACTATAATAATTCACTAGAAAATATTTATTGGGAGAAATACTATTTTCTTTCAAGAAATCAATATGCAACACTTGTGACTGAGCTCCTGTAAGACAAAGAGATGTTTCATGGGATGGAGGTGGCATGGGGAAAAAAAGTTATACTTGAATTAACAGATCTCTTCCTGGCACTGGAGGGATGGGGACAGGGAATACTCCAATTCCTCCAGCCTCACTTGTTCCCTGCTTGCTGGGACAACTTTGAAATGAGAAATGGGCCAGGGGAACTCTGAGATAGATAAAACTTTTCTGTTCTGAGCAAATATTCAAAACATTATTAAATCTGATAAAGACTACTTTGCATGTATAAAATATGTGCATTTATAAACACAACCACCGCATTTTCTTAACAGCGGTCTCATTTTAAAGGGAAATGTGATACATGGTTATAGCTGTTGATATCACATGAAGGTGACTGGGATCAGTCTTGGCTCAGGTGCCCATGAGAGAAGGTAAACTGCACAATTTTTAAAACTTATTTTATTTTATTTTTGATTTGTCAGCTTATGGGGATGGTAGGGTTAGGCCATACGAGTAAAATAACACCTTTGATCATAAGTAGTGACTCTGGCCAACAATTTACTCTGTCTAGAATCCTGTTTCCAGCTGTGAGCAGCAGACGTGACTGAAGGTGACACCTGAATGTAGTGACCAAGACCTGCAGATAGACCTACCCATTAAGAATCTGTCTGAGCTACACTTCCCACTTGCTTTATCCTCAGCTTCAGGTACCATTAAGGCCAAGTACGTAACATGTAGATGTTGTAGCACTCAGACAGTAGATATCTGAATCTTTCAGTCACTAGCACTGGGATGTGTGTTGGGGGATATTTTACCTTTAACAAGTCTTCACACACAAAAATGATCTATGCCTCATGAAACAGTCTCTTACACATGAAAGAAAAAAAGCTTCAGGGCAAAAAGTGTTCTACTTCTTTGAGAACTTACAAAGTGTCATTTTCTGCAGGTGATCATTTTTGGCTGAGCTGTAGCAACTGCATGCACAGCAGAAACATCTCCTTAGCCAAAGCTCAGGCTTTTTTACTCTGTGAATCAATCTCTCTTTTGTATACTTTTTTGTAAACATATATTTAAATGTGCTTTATTCATAATTCTAGTATTCTCCAACATTATGATATTTGGAGAGCCTCATTGGATGGTAGGAAAAAGAGTGCCACACACCCCATCAAACTTAAAGGAGACTTACATTTACTACATTATTTACCCTGAGAGAAGGACAGGTAACAGCAGTGATGTGAAAATTATGGCTACCTATTTTTCATAATGATTAGTCACCACAAAAAATTGCTTATAGGCTGAATCATAACTGGCTTTTCCCTCCTCTGTTCTCATTTGGCATATGTGTAAGCATAATAATTCTAATCTGTAAAACATCTGTGGTTTTTATCCATGCCTCTCCTACTGTTTATTTTCAAGCTTTTATACATTTACTGTAAAATAATAAAATTAAATATAGTAAAACCTGCTTTGAAAGACCATTCTTACCTCAGTCTGAATAAATTAGCTGAATCACATGCAGCATTTTATAATTCGGTAAGAGATGAAAAACAATAAAACTGATAAGAATACTAGGCATTCTAGAAACATCATGTTCTATTTCAATCCATCATGGTATTATTTGGCACACTGATGTTACTCAGTTTTAAAGGAGTGACATTTTTATCTAGGCAGTAAGGTTGAGTCAATCTATGGCAGCAGATTTTTCTGCCTTCTTAAGCAGGGACAAAAGTTTGAATTTAAGCTCTGACTCGAGTATGTCAAACATAACACACTGCAGATTGAGTCTGCTGCAGGGAATTAGAAGATCTAAATTGTGATAAAATGGCATCAATTTCACTGGTTATAAAGAAGAAGAGTTACTTTCTGAAACAAAAATGAGAAGAAAATGAGAGAGACAGAGAATAAATCACTCTGAGAATTACTTTCTTTCTGAAATGATCATTGGAGTCTTGGGAAAGGCTAGCAGCTCCATCCAAAGGATAGTCCATGGTTGGTTTGGTGTTTCACAGACACCTTTTCTTCATGTTTTACAGTACTATATATGGAAATTAAAGGGAGAGGAGGAAAGAGGGAAGAAAAAGAACGAGGTAAAAATATTGTACAGCTGTGTATATAATCTAGGAAAATTATGTAGAAAAACATGGCAAGTTGCTCTGAAATTTAGCATAACTCCATTCTTCAGGGTAAGAACAATTGTATTTTGGAGGACACTTTAATGAGACATCAGCTAATAAAACTGGATTTGAAAGAAAATGGAAACATTATGCTCCCTACTATTTCCTATATAGATTACCTCTGCCCCAAAACTTATTCTCAGCATCTGTAAACTACAGTTAATTTGCTTTCAATATGCTAAAATTGATAACATAAGGAACTCTGAATATGAGAATGAATAAAAAGTGATTGCAATTGAAACATTAGACTATTTTCAGAATATTTTTCTGCATAACAAGAAAGTCAGGAAACCAGAGATAGAAAGCTTTTGTTTTGTTTTGTTATTAGGTTTTGCCTCAATTTTAATCTGAGATCAAACATTCCTGTAAATATATATTTACTCAATTGCAGATTTAGCTTTGGACAATATTATATTAAACATTTACTGGAATAATGTGTGTATTTTGGAAATGGAAATGGAAAGCTAAGCAAGCTTACTTAGTGTTTACACATAAAGATCAAGGGAAGAGGGGAATTTCTTTTACATATAAATACATAAATTAATTTTTAAACACATAAATAACAGTATTATAACCAAATATGCAAATATAGAGAATTGTCTGATTTTAAGGCTTAGACCTATTCTTGCTGCCTGTAATTTCATCACTATGATAAAGTCTGCTCACAAACTACTGAGTGTTTGAAGGCAAACATACAGTAGTAATTATGGTGAAAATAGATAGACTTCTAGGTCCATTTAAGTACATCTGTATGCACACAAATATATAGAAATTTATATATAAATAGAGACATAACTTGTTATGGCATTCATCATCCTGTTTTTACAAGACTGGTTTAAATATGAGCTTTAGAACTCCTTCTTAACATGCCTGACCCTACTGTTCAAGGTGTGCAGTGTGACCAGAGAGAGTGTCAGTCACACTCTGCAGTGGAAGGCTAACCTCACTTTGTAAGGGCTGTAGCCTATAAAAACAGGTTTCTGATGTTTTTCCTGTATTATTAGGTAAAGCTATGGCATGTATCAGAGCAAAATGGTAGATGTTAACACTAAAATGTCTGATAATTCTATAAGCCTGATCATAAATATGCTAGTTCTAATAAATAAAATAAAAAGAAATTGAATAAACAAAAATGAAATAAATAAAATGAAAGTACTAATAATGGTATTAATAGCAACTTAAAAATAAAAAAAAAACCATAAAACCAAAACTGATCTGGAATAGATTTCTTAAAAGTATATTTTGGAGCTAGAAGGCAACATCTATTTATTGTATGATAGAAAAGCATAATTTGAGAAATTGCAAGCAAATTCTTTTTTACAGAAAAACAATATGGTGACTTCTTGCAACTACCTAGTGAAGAATGTTAAAAAATGTTCTAAAAATGTCTCAAAATAAAGCCTAGGTTTTCAATAGATATGAGAAGCAACCATTAAAAGAATGGTACTATATGAACTGCAGGAAGATACCGTAGGTGTCTGAAGCAGTTGATGATTTTCAAAAGAACAAAGAGAATGTGAGGGGCTGTTAATAAGTCTTTCAAGAGAGCTGGACTTGAACCACATAGTGCTTGGTCTGCAAATACTATGTTTAAAAATCAATCCTTTGCTTCACAGGAAGCCAATGTACTTTTGTCAAAATTAGAGCAACATGAACATCGGTCTTGGAGCCAGTTAACCATCTCACTGCTTGTACTTTTCTGGTTTTCCCTTTCCTCCCATAAGAGGAAGAGAGTAAAATTATAAACA
Source organism: Acanthisitta chloris (assembly GCF_000695815.1). Taxonomy (NCBI): domain Eukaryota; kingdom Metazoa; phylum Chordata; class Aves; order Passeriformes; family Acanthisittidae; genus Acanthisitta; species Acanthisitta chloris. Next base: position 44,070 of record NW_008680825.1, read on the forward strand.
TCCACAGAAATGCAAAGGTTAATACATTTACAGCAGTATGTCTGTAGGAATGCATTTTAGTATCAGTGATAGAAAATTCAGGCTGTCATCAGTGCAAGAGAGAACTTGAGGATACAGGTCTCAAAGCCGAAACTGAAGCCTGAATAAAGTTAGAAGCAATCAAAAATATTGACGATAAATGAGAAAAGAGCAACATGGGATGTCCTTTCACATTTTCAAGGTTACCTTTCAAAATATTTCAAGTATGCTTCTTAGGAAGCACTGATTACAAGACATTGATTGTTAAGTTAACTTCTCTTTCCAGCCATCCAGGAGTCACTCTGGCAGTCCCTCTTGCACCACCTGAGGTGGGACCAAAGTCCCTTCACAGGGGTGTCACTCATTGTCACTCACCTGGCTGAGCCACAGGTCCCCAGGGCCTTTGTTCTGTAAAATGTTAGCAGTTTGCAGCTTCTTGCCTGGGGGTCTTCTACCCAGAGCCGATTTGCAGTTTGGAGTGCAGCTGGACACCAAAATACCTGCACCAAATGTATTCCTTAACATTGATGATAGTATTTAACTAGCAATCTCTGTCTTCAGTTAGATTTTCTTCCAAACACAAGTTTTGAGAGAAAATGTTTTGTTGTTATTTTTTTTCTAGTCACAAAGACATGAATATTGTAGGGGGAAAACAACAACATAAAAGAAACCAAAAAGAAACTTTCAATGTATTTCTACACAGAGTCATTATCCAAAGGATTAAGTTCCCACTACTACAACCATTGTTCAATGGATGACTCTACCATTGTTCAATGGATGACTCTTCTCTCTTTCTGGAAGATCTCATGTGTGGATGCAGGTGACTTGTATAGGAGAACATGATCAGGGTCAGCTCTGTCTTCTGTATTCTGCCCTGGAGACCACCTGTCCAAATACTTGCATTTGACTGTCATTCCCTCCAACGACATTGCTGCTTCCTTCCCTGCAGCAGGATTTTGCCCTAGCTATTTTCAGAACCATTTGGATGCCATGTAAAAAAAATCTCATTACAGTGTCATTTAAGATAGAGAGAGATGCAAGTGAAATATTCCTACAGCAAAGCTCTCACACTTGGGACTGAAATAGACTGGAAGGCTGCTCCTTGCCTGAACCTCACCCTGTTAACAGGTCTCAAAAGCCTCCAGCAAGCTGTGGATTAAATACCTCAACCTCAGTGGAGCAGACCCATCATGAATACTGTGTGACACTGGGCATCCAAATGGAAGTTATTAAATGCTTCATCTTGAAAACACATCAAATTCTTATGTAGAACTGAGTGACACAAAGTAAGGTTTGCAATAGGCATTGCCATATCTACCAAAGGCATGCTTCATTCCCATTATCCAAGCCTTTGTAATCCACAACCACTTACGCACCTGGAATTTCTTGTTAGGAACTTTTCATTGCAGTGCTATGTGGCAGGTTTCATCTTGGGTTAGAAGAAAATAACATTTCAAGCTCTTAAGACAAAATAATTACACCTGAAGATAAAATCCTTGTGTGAGGGGAAAAAATCCCAGAAAGAAAGAGCCCTAAACCAGATAGAATTATAGCTACTGGCTGACCCTGCTGTCCCTTGAAGCTAAGAATAGCCAGGTAAAAGAACTTCATGGACATGTGAGCTCAAGATTAATCTAATTATCATTTTCAATTTAACTTCCTGTTTGCTGCTATTAAGTACGTAGATTTTTGTTCTTATTCAAGAAAGTGAAGAGAAAGATGAAACTGAATGTTGATTTTGATAGTTTGCATGACCCTTTGCTCTTACTGGAGGGGCTGAATTGCAAACAGTGTACCAATAACCATCAAACTCCATTTCCTTCCATACATATCTGGTAAAGAAACCTTTACAGTACACTGATCATAGGTCTTTCTCACACGGAAGATAGCTTCTGCTCTCTTTCCTATGCACTAACTCTTTTTGAGTAACAAAGCAAGCCAATGAAAGAAGCATGGTGAAAATACAGATCCCTTGACTGTTTTAACATAATTGGGTTGTCTTATGGTAACACACAGTATTCTAATTTCTTCCCTGGGCGGTGGCTCATTAATCATTTTAGAGTACTCTTTCTAAGCTAAAATTCATCCTTATATCACACCTTGTGGGAGAGTCACAGAACTCTAAAACTTGGTGCAAGAAGGTCAATAATATATTATATTAATTTTTTCTATACACACGAATAAAAGGCACTTTAATAAGTAGAGAAGGCAATAAACAAGACTAGAAGGAATGTGATTATGACACCTTGTCATGGAATATTAAATAATGTAGCATTGATATAATTAAGGATCAGAGATAGGGATACATCAAAGTAACTTATGCTATTTATTTCATTTGAGAGTTAAGAAATATTGCATATGTATCTAGACCCATATTTGTGCCCTTATTTACATATTTATAGCATTTTAACTATACTAGGACAATGGCTATTTCCATTTTGCTCCTTACAGAGCCACCCTGCAGTGCTAATCAAATCCTGGCATCTGACTCTAACACCAAGAATTTTAAGATAATTAAGCACTTTGACCTAATGAACTTGCATTTTAATCCGCTATATTTGTTTAGAGAAAACCCAGGAGACTAGTAATGAGATATGGAGTTTTATACACATTTATACTGAATGTTCAGATTAAGCTTAGGTCAGGAGCAAGACAGATCTGAAACTTCATCTTGCAGTCATAGCACAGCAGTGTGATGGCAGAGTGCACTAAATGAGATTAGATTTTTCTTGCTCTAAAAAATGCATTGGTTGTTTCAATACATTGCTGCATATACCTCTCCAAACTAAAAACTCCACTGCAATTGACATTAATTGATACTTGCAGCAGGTCAAATACTGAATGGAAATGGAGCCTTCATAAGAATTTTACAACTGTAACTCTGCCAGGAAAAGGGTAAGGCATGTAGTTGAAACGGGAAAGGGAAACTTGCAACTGTCATTGCTGTGTCTTTGGGCATCAGTCCCAATGTCTGTTTTATCAGCACTGCATTCCTTTACACAAAACAATAATGCCAAGAGCTAGAGGCAGGCCCCTGGCATGCTCAAATACATGCTAGTGGGTAGATGTAACAGGTAGAGAGTTCCACAGGGAAATGCATTATCTCCCTATTCACAGCAAGTCTTACCAAGGGAAGGGAATACAAGCTGGCTGTGTCTTCTTAGTTTCGTAAAGGTTTACCTCTTCAAGAGGCAAAACAGTTCCAAGAAAGAGATTGCTTTGTCATCCATGCCTATTTTTGGGGGTTTAGCTGTTACTCTGCATTCCCTAAAAAAAAATATGAAGAATTTATATATTCTTTTGAACCACTGAAGAAAGTCAAGACTACTGAATAAGAAGGTAAGAAACTGTCTGCTTTCCAAACAATTACTGCTCTGTACATGATTCAGAGAGAGGAGTTAAACCCTCATCTTATACCTTGTAGAAGCATCTCCTATCAAACAGGATTTCTTTATTCCTTCATGAACACTCTGGAGATTTCCTGTTTCGAGCTCTTCTCTTTAAAAATAAAAAACAACAAAACACTTTTCATCATCATTCCCCTGTAGCCCCTTAACACAGTGATGCATCAGAGACTGAGGTTGAAGAATCATAGAATCATAGAATTTAAGGGTTGGAATGCAACTTTTCCATATCTGAATGGAGCCGGAGAAGGACTCTTTGTTAGGAACTGCAATGATAGGACAAGGGGTAATGGATTCAAATTAAAGGAGAGGAAGTTTAGGTTAGATCGTAGGAAAAAGTTTTTTTACTGTAAGGGTGGTGAGATATTGGAACAGGTTGCCCAGGGATGTGGTGGCTGCCCCAACCCTGGTGGTGCTCAAGACAAAACTGGATGAGGTCTTGAGCAAGGTCTAGTACGGAGGTGCCCCTGCCCATGGGAGAGGGATTTGGGACTAGGTGATCTGTAAAGTCCATTCCAACCCTTAAACTGAGAGCGCAGAGTGGGATCATTCCTGTGGGACAGACCTGAACACCCAAGCCTGACAGCTGGAGTGCTCCCCTGGGCTGCAGAAGACTGGTTTAAGTTACTGTGCTCCTTCAGTGTGTGCTTTGGGGCTGCTGATGTACTACTGATAATATGGAAATGAAGACATCAAGTTACAATGCACAGTAATACATCCTCTAAGCTTTCAGAAATAACAAGCTGTTCCCCTCTCCCTAAGCATCATAAAATCTCACGTTACCTCTCCTGATTTTCTGGTTTCTTCTTTCACAGTTACATTTTCAAAATTTTCACCACACCCATGAAGAGTGAAAGATTTGGGAATTGCTGCATTTGCCAGCTAAAGTTGTCAAGCAATTTCCTGATCTTCCCTGATAGGTTTAAAAAAAAACAAACCAGTAACAAATGTTGTAGAGCCTTTGAATAAGATAATGATGCAAGTATGAACTAATAACACTGAATGCCAAGTTTCCTCTCCAGTAGCACACTGCATGGTCAAAGGGGGGATGCAGTGGGAAGTAGAAGAGACATTACCAACAAGTGACCATGCAATAAACAGTAGGGAAAAGCCAGATCATCAGGAATGGGGCTCTGCTTGCATTCAAATCCAACAAGCTGATGATACAATATGACACTCATTTCCTGCAATACATTCTCCTTTGAAAATTTTGAAGGAAAACTTGATCGCACTAGAAGTGGCTTCAGCGAAATAACAGTCAAAAGAAGCTTTTTCATTCGGTTTTCATTCTGTTTCTTTAAATTTCTGAGATGAGACTCATTATATATTTTACTCTTCATTTTCCAATGTTCTTTTTAATTTTTTTTTGAAAAGATTATTATACACTATATCACTTACATGTCTTTGTGCTCAATACTTTATATGAGAACAATTTGGTTTGTTTTTGTGAGTCCACCTTCCACAGCTAAGCCTGGGTACAAGTCTGCTGTTAAACACTCCATTTAGAATTTGAAAATAAAGAGAAGAATGGGCCACAAAATTATTCACAAAATTAATCACAACAAAGACAAAACAGAAAATTAAACATTTTTACATATAACTTAAGAAGCCAATGTTAACTGGTTTTCTTATTGTTAATGTGATCACTGAGGTTTTGGTAGAAGAATTGTAGCCTACTGAGATCATTACATAGAGTCAAAAGCTTCTGATAAGAGCACTTATGTGGATTATTCATTTATACTGTAGCTCAAATAGGTTATCTAGGAGAGACATAATCAAAGAGCCCTCCAGCCTGAGTTTCTTGCAGATTTAGCTAAGCTGATTTCTTTCCCCACTTTTAAATCCTGTTTTTTCTCATGTAATCTTAGCATTCTTTTCTCTCTCTGGGTTGCCACCCACCATCACCACTGTCACTACCTTGCAAGGTTAATCCAAGTCTGTAATCTGATGTGCATGTGAGAAACCGCTGTTAAGAATCACACACCAATACATGCACCAATAACGCATGCATTACTTTTAGAAAAAAAAGAAATTACAATTTCTCTATTATATAATAATCTTGTGTTTATATTCAAAAAATCAGGAAGAATATGGTGTTTCTTCCTGATGTGTTTTAACACAAACACAAGATAATTTTAAGCTAAATACGAGAAATTGCACCCAATCTAATTTATGAAAACAAATATATGGTCTAGATGAACTGGTTGTGTTACCAGCATGTGGTATGTTGACACACATGCATGTATACTTTTTTATTTAGGAGCTATAAAATCACAAAAATTGTAAGTTTGAAATGCATTTCCTTATGTCATCTCTAGTCAAAATATACATTTTGTAATACTTCCTTTTTTGCAGCAGCAGATCATTTTACTAAGGAAACTCTGCTACTCTATATTGAATTTTACATTAAACATTGAATTAAGACATAGGATCAGAATAATTTCTGACATACTTTAGAAAGGGTAACATATTTAAAATGCAGGTTAAAGTATTTCACAAACTTCTTATAGATTAATGATGTGGCAAAGAGTTGTTTGTTTCTATTTGATGGTGATCCCATGAAGACATTAAAGGTCCAGCTCCAGCAATTAGTCGCAATTCAGCGGCAACAGAGCTCCAGAAATGCCAAATGCAACACACCCTTGTGACATTCTGCACTGAAGAACTGATGAAATATTAATCACTCAGGCTCCACATGCAAAATGTAACAAAAAAAAAGAGATTAAGAAAAAACAGCACAGCAGGGGTGCTGTATATTAACATCAACAAGCCACTTTGAAAGGCTAAAGCAAAATGCAGCAACCCTAGCCCCACATGTTTGTAATTTTAAAACTCTTGTCATAGCTAAGTAATAGCATGGCCACAGCAGGATACACCAAAATTAAAGGTAAAAGCTCTCCTAAGGAGTGAAGATAAGACGTAATAGTGCCAAAACGGTCACTGAAAAAGGCATTTAGCTTTGCTTTTTTTTTTTTTTTTGAGAGCAAGAGAGCACAAAGCAGAAGAACTATATTAATCACAAAGATTCATTTGCTATAATTATTTTTTTCCTTTGTGACTCCTTGAAAGCCTTTTACTATTATCTGCTGTTGCAGAAATTTGCTATGGTGTAGACATTTGCTCAGTCATATGTATGTCAACCCTTACCAACACAGAAATGAGCAATGTGCTGCAAGTGACACTAGTCTTCCCAGCTCAAGGGCTCCTTTGAATGAAATACTTCAGTAACCTATAATGATTTAGAGAAAATTTAAAAACAAACATAATGGTTTTGAAGGTGCTTGTGTATGACAGAAATTTTGCAAGTCTTTAGTTTCCTAACACTTCAAAAATTTTCTCTTACAGCAAACAAAAATGAGGAATAAAATTTTAATTTGGGCCTTGGCTCTCTCCTTCCAATGTGCCACTAACACAAAATATTTTAAGACTGAGTTAGCACCAATCTCACTTTGATTCCACCAACTATGTAGTCCAGCGATTACTCTGTCTTGGATTTTCTGGAGCCTTGAATGTCAGGAAAAGCCTTAAAAGTATGTTCAGAAGATACCTTTCATTTCATTACCTTCATTAGAAGTTTTATTAAATATTGTGCAACTATTGCATTAGCTAATGGGTTTCTATCACATTATAATTTACATATTTAATTATATATAGTCTATTAGAGTGTTTGTATATAATATTCATATTTAAATATATATAAATCATA
>NW_008680826.1:0-23148 GCF_000695815.1 Acanthisitta chloris
TGTCCATGGACACATATAGATCTGCTGTTTACTTACCATGAAATTGTAGGTGTCAAAAAGTGAAATATGTAATCCAGTGTAAAACTAACAAGAAAAAATGTGGTATTCAAGAGTGAATAAGGTATCTCTCAAACAAGTTTTTGCCACCTATCAAGTGTCACAGAAAGGATGAAAACTGAACACATGGTTATTATGTAAATAGCACGGACCTGCTCTTACATCTGCAGTAAATGTATATGTTCTGCTTCTCTTTTGCTAATCACAAGATCTATTCTTAGCAGTTCTTGCTAATCTTGATCTAGACAAGAGCAGTAAACTACACACAGCTTCAAGTGCTGGGTTAAAAATAAGCTTGAGCTATTTTTTACCTACTCAGCCATCCACAGGCTTTTTTAAAGTTGAACATACATCTGGAAACAAAGGGTATTTAAAATGAAAGGATGTCTTGCAGGCTTATCCTTGACATTTCAGCAGCTTTTATCTTTGACCTTTCTACTTATTCTTCCTATTGAAGACGACACAGAGCGAGGCTGATATCAATAGCACAGGAACTCCATGAGTGTTTTGTGTGCAGGGAACAGAAACCCTGGAAGTAGAGATTAATTAATAATCTGAGCAGAAAGGTAATGGAAATCTAATACCTTTGAATCGACCTAGTTTGCAATGCAACTGGAGAACAAAGCTCTTAGCATCCACGTAATAAAACTAATAAGAAGAGTGCTCAGGCATTGAAATGTGCTACCCAGGGAGGTGGTGGATTTAAGAGTGCTCAGGCATTGGAATGTGCTACCCAGGGAGGTGGTGGATTCACCACTGGATGTGGCACTTAGTGCCATGATCTAGTAACCACAGTAGGGTTGGACTTGGTGATCTTGGAGGTCTTTTACAACCTGGTAAATTCTATGATAAAATATGTAACAAAATTACAAACTGAACTTTTTTTTAATCTGACTTTAACACTAGACATAGATACTGTTTTAAATGGTAGTTCAGCTTTTGCTCATATATATTTAGTAACATGCATGTATATTCACTTCTTAATTGCAAATATTTCAAAGCCATAAAGAACTATTGAAGTTACTATAGCAACAGCTGAAAAGGGATTAACGTTATCATATTGGCCACGTAAACTACAGATTACATACAGGTTTGAGACCAGATTATGATTTCATTTATAGCTGTATAAATCCTCAGAGAATTAAAAGCTTTGATCAATGAATCAGCCTTCCTTACGCTATTTAAAAGAGAATCAAATCAACTCTGCCAAAAGACTTTCCTGCTCTGTGTTTATTAGTTGAGCTTTGTTTATGCGCAAGAATCCCCAGTATTAAACCAAAATATTAGTAAGCACTACAATTCAGAACTGGAAAAATATTTGGGTAAGAATTAGAACTGAAATCAGTAATGACTACTACAAGGAGCTATCAAAATACATCAATGCAGGAAAAAAACCCCAAGCTCAAACCAGCTCTGTAGCAGCCAAACAGGAAAAGATCTAGGCATTATAGAGGATCACAGGCTCACTATGCTTCAGCAACATGAGGCCAGTGTGAAGCAGGCAAGATTTACCCAAGGATGTGGAAACAAACTGTCAACCCTGACAAACATTCTCCAAGGCTAACCAGTTTCACAAAAAGCCTCAGCAGAAGCACAGACATCCAGTTTTGGACACACAACCCCTAGGATCACTTCAGAAAAGAGGAATAAAATCTAAAAAATACCATAATCTATTGGAAAAAAAACCCAAAACATAACAACACGCAAAACTGATTAGAGTTGTTTGGTCTCAAAGAGATAAGAATGAGAAGCTATGGTAAGAGTTTTCAGACACACAGAACAATGCTACACAGTAGAAGAGTGTTGGTGCCTACTATTGATTGAGGAAAACAATGTGTTTTCATTCCAGTAAAGGATGTTTGGTTTAGAGAAATGATCTAATGACAGAAATAGAAAGACCTGCAAGAAACTCAGTAAGAAAAAAATTTTCATTGCTGCAACACTAATTTCATAGCAGGCTATCTAAGTGCCTTCCAGAAATGACAGATACATAATTGGTATGTTTCCTATTATTTTTCATTTCAACAGTGGAACTCCTCTACAGCAAAAAGAAAAAAATACAACTCTGGTGAAACTGCAATCTTAAAGATAAAGTACATCTAATTTAAAACTGGAAGTGTGTAGGAAGCTGGGTTTAGGTTTTGTAATTGGAGTTTCCTTGTGGGGTTTTTGTGGGTTTTTTTTGTTTGCTTTGTTGACTTGTCTGTTTGTGGGGTTCTTTTGGGGTTTGGTTGTAGTGCTTTTTTAAGAAATGCATTACAGAATCACAGAAATGTTTATGCTGGTAGAGATCTACTGAGATCACTTAGTCTAAACTCCTGCTCAAGCCAGGCCAAATGTAGCAGGTTTCCCCGGGCTGTATCTATAGAAGTTTTGAGTACCTTCATAGGCAGAAACTCCAGAACCTGTCTGGGCAACCTATTCTAGTGTTTGACCATGCTCACAGTAAAAAAGTGTTTTCTTGTGTTCAGATAAATTGCCATGCTTTTCAATTTGTGTTCATTCTCTCTTGTACTGCTACTAGGCACAACCAAGAAGAGCCTCTGTCCCTGTTCTTCATTCCCTCCCATCAGGTATTATACTGTGACCCATATACAAAAAGTGCAACATTGGGAAACAAAGCTAAGAATACCAATATTTACAGAATCAGAAAGAATGATGTCAAAACCAAACGATGATTGCTCTTCTATGCAATGAAATGAGTACCTAAGTGTCATTTGAAAGGGCTACTATTACTACATGCAGGAAAAGAAGCAACTAAAAGTTTTGCATAAGTGACTTAAGGCTTCTGTTTGACTTCCCTTAGACTTGCGTCGTTTTGCTTCCAGTTTTTAAAATAAATTACGGATTTGGGATTAAAATATAAACTCATACATACAACAGATTTCAGAATGCTCATCGCTGCCGTCCAGGCAGTCGTCGTCCCCGTCGCAGCGCCAGCGATCCTGGATGCAGCGCTTGTTGCTGCACTGGAACTGCTCAGCCTTGCACAACTGGGGCAGCACTTCTCCAGCTTTAACTAGGAAAAATATCCAAGAAGCACATCTACTTTATTTACTTGATACATAGAGTGCAATACTGCTTTGCAGAAATAGATATCAATTCTTCTCACTCTTCAGAGCATTTTTTAGTAAACTTGACTTATTGGAGGCAATTCCACCTGAAGTCTGTAGCAGCACAAGTATCCGAGTGCATGGTTGAAGTAATATATTTTTTACTAAATGGAAGAATTCAGAACAGAATGGCACTCAAACTGGTTTCTAAATTGGTGCTTAGATGGCAGTGTAAACATATTAGTTTAAAAAATTGCAACGCCTCATCAGCAGCTACAAAAAAATATTCTTAAGAGACATAGACCAAATTCTCGTGCACGTTTAGGGCTAGAAAATGATTCCTGAAAAGCTGATTCCTGTATCCAAGCAACATCTCAAACACCTGCATTATGTACTGGTACAGACTCAGCAAAGAAAAAAGGATAAAATTCTGTTGGGGTATAATTAAATAGCAAGCTACAAGCTTATTGATAAATCCAGACAGATATGTTTCTCAGCATAAGGTTCAGAATGCTCAATGTGTAAATACCACACATCAGCCTATGACCCTACAAAGAACAACAGAGTCCTTGGGAAGAGCCAGGCAGTGAACTATGTTGGGGAAAAAGCAGGAAACCTGCCTCATTCCAATCTCAAAGTGTCTATTCTCCCTTCCTAATGCTTACATCATGTCTTACCAGTGACAAGTCCACCTTCCAGTATTTTCTGCTAAAGGGAAAAACAGTTTACCAACAACTATGGTTCTGCCAGTCTGGCATTTGGGTCAAGTTCAAGGTCATTACAAGCTCACCGTTCAGCATCTTATGAAATAATCCTTATGCTTTACTCATCTGAGCTTCTTGCTATAGACTTCTGTAAAATTGTACACACTGTACTTCAAAAACCAGATCAATAAGATTAGAAAATAAAATAGAGGGAAAAGATGTGGCTAAGTTACAAATATCAGGTCTAAACATTAGGAAAAATACCTGTAGCACCTATGAGTTATTATTGTTAACTGAAAATCCCACCTTTTATTGTAACTTTTTTTTGTGTTGTATCAAGGAAGAGATGGAAAAAAAGACAGTAATATTTTCATAGTCTTTGTCAGAAACTATTATACATACATCTATCTGCTTGACATGTTTTATGAACAGTTTCAGCATGAACATTTAATACCAGATTCCTACTTAAGGTACTTATAGCTCATATAGTATTCTGAATCCCATTTATATAGATTTAATATAACAATTACATAGATTAACTTCTGATCTATTTAACTGCAGTGCTTGATTATATCAGACATGCCAAAATATCTTGCAGTGCATTTTATCCACAGATATTGTGTACTTAATACTCTGTCTTCCTTGAAAAATCTTTTTTATATTTACTGAATTGTCTTCAGCTAGAATCTTTATTCAAGGAATATTTCTTTGTCTTAGAGAACCTCTAGGAGGCCACACTTTCTTGTGTTTTTCACAGGTCTGACTTGATCCCTTAACAGCAGCATCAACTTAGATATTCTTTAGGAGTCTTACTCATGCAGGTTGTACTGTTTTCCTCCAAAAGCTGATTATCTGCACAGGCACAAACTCTGCCTCCAGGAATGGCTAAACAAAGGGTGCTGCAGCCTCCATTATTAACACGACATGCATTGTCACCTGGGAAAAGAAAAAAAGCAGCTTCAAAACAAACAGACATGCTAGAACTAGACATTTGGGTTTGTTGGGGGGGTTTTTTTGAACATAAACACATGAAGAATTTTTTACAATTATTTTTTTTTTTGAACACAAACACATGAAGAATTTTTTACAATTATTTTCCTCTCATTTTAGGGACACATTATTCTCAGAGTTTGCTTACTGCAGGTTATAATACTTATACAGACTTAGTCACCACTTTCCATCTCTCTTTTTAATGAGGGGAACAAATAGGGCAAAATATTTGATGCAGGTACATGTGTATAGGGGTTTCAAGAAATCAATCTATAAAGGAATCTTCTGAAGTTAATTAGTATATGCACATGTTAAAACAATGTGACTACAAATGCAGGCAAAGAAAAAGGAGAAAGGAAACAAATTAAAAGTACAATGAGATCTATGGCAGAGACAACACAGGCAAATATTCCACTACTCTTTTCTGAACACATTTTGCTATTTCTGTGTCTTCTTCTTCTGTTATTGTTTCTTCCCAAAAGCTGTACATTGTTCACACAAAGATACTGACAGCTGTCAAGTGTTTTAATCATCTCCCAAGGGCTGCTGCATCCTCACTACGTCATTCCTTAAGCAAACAGGCTTAAACCCACTGAAAGCACATTGAAACAAACATTATGATTTCTCTTTGTGCCACTTTGGTCATGACCTAATTGCTTAGATATGCATTGCTGAGAACATCCAACTGATCATGGTCAAAGCACTGTTGATTTCAAGTGCTGGTGATAAGTGACTATGATCAAGCAAGATATAAAACTTCATATCTGCTAAAGCTTTAAGTTAAAACTACTCTTTTCAACTTCCTGCCTTAGTAAAAAGCAGGGGTTCCTTTCCCTGCTCCTTTCTGTAAAGGTGTATGAAACATTCATCATGTTCCTGGGTTAAAACAGACTCCACACAATTTCCTGTCCTCAAAGCACTATCAGTTCACTTTTTATGGAAAATATGATATTAAGTTACAGATGTAGGTACAAACATGGATATTAAACTGTCCTGCATGTGTAGGGAGATCTTTTCAAATTATCAAATGAAGATCAAATAACCAGCAAATAATGTAAAACTTGAAAATTTTGAAAATCTTAAGGTGAACCTTGATACATCTTACAATAGACCTAGAGCATTACTTAATAACCTTTTCCTATACTTTTTTCCCGACCCATCATACATAATTTCTCAGAAGCAAATGTGTCTACAGTTCATTAAAATCCCAGTGAACTCCCAAATAAATTTCTGCAAAATAATTGATATGTTGTGGGAAGCCACTGTGGTACCTCTACTTCCATTGGGCATGATGTGAGGGAGATGGAAAGAACATAGCTGAATAAACAGGAAAAACTGGAATTCCCTGTGAAATGTGAATTTTAGATAGAACAGTTCCAACTCAGACTAGGCTTGAATAAACAGGAAAAACTGGAATTCTCTATGAAATGTGAATTTTGGATAGAACAGTTCCAACTCAGACTAGGCACTTAAAATACGTTATTGGATCTTGACTATGACCTAAACCACTACAGAAATCAACTCCTTTGTTACATCTGTGCACACCAAAGCCCAAATAATATGAGCAAAACATCAAAAGAGATGCATTTGATTTTCCATGTTATAAAACCTTATGCAAAACACAGCCTCAGAAAAAGTAGCCTTAAAACGATCTACATGTTCACAGGACCCATTGTACAAATTAAAGGATGGCAGAAACACAAAGATTAAAGAAGTTATCAGATGCTGCCAAAAGAAACAAACCAAAATATAATATTCAAAAGTGAATTTAAAAATTACATAGCACAAGTCCAGGAAATTTACAGCAATTTAATTCAAGAATATACAGGAAATTGTCAAGTCACTTGGTAAGAATAAGCCTAGAGAATAAAATATTATAGTAGACAAATATAGAGAAAATATTGAAAAGTCACAATGATTCTGAAGCCCAAGGCAAGCTTAAAATAAATAACATCAAAATTAAAAAACTAGATCAAAGTCAACCTGTCCATCTTGAAGATGAAAAGTTTCTACTTAACCTCCTAATTGAGATGAAGAACTACAACACAGCATGTTACCTGCTAAGTGAGTGATAAAAGAGAGAATGACGAGAAGGAAAATAGAAGTACCAAGAGTTAAAGAAAAAGATCCTAGATAAAATGGTTTTTAGAGTGAAGTCTTCAACCTGAAGGTGCAATGAGACCCTCAGACCTATCAGTCTTGCTGAAGAAACTTCTAGGCCAAGATGTCTATCAAAACACAGTACAAATAGGTTAAGCCTCTCTATTGAATAAGCTGTGGAACTTGCAAACCTACCAAGTATTTAGGAAAGTAAATTTCCCTGACTAACATTCAAAACAGCTATTTTAAATGGTTGTTCTTAAAATAGTCCCAAAATTCTACAATACTTCCAAAACTAGATCATACTTTTCAGATTTTGTCAGCATTTAAAACAGCTGCTGCCCTGCCACTTCCATGACTAAATTAGGCTGACATCATTTTAATTAGCTAAAAAATTAAGCCAGAGCTAAAACAACAACGTAATTGCATCTCAGTCGTCATCCTCAGAAAAAAAAAATTGTTGCAACTCTAGTACTGTTAAGTTTTGTAAGTCTATTCTTGGGATTATACTACACGTATGAAGAGCAGTGACCTGGGGCTCAAGCAGCTCTTCTTTGCAATCTGAGGAGTTGAAATACTGATTTCAAAAGAGCCAACTTTAACTACTGTAAATGCACTTACAAAATCATTATTTACATATTAGTAGCAATGTTCTTTTTCAAAGCAGTGGAAATACCCACAGGCCTTGGCAGGATCATATGATTCCTGCCACCTCTCTGGTTTTAAGACATTCCTGATGCATAGAGACTCAAAGACTAAGCCTAAGAAAGTAAGATGAATTCTAATCTCTGAAAGCAACAAAAAAAATGTTCCTCTGCTAGAGGATCATGCCTCATGAGCTACAGAGCCAGTGAAAAACACCTCTCCTTAAGGAGATACCAAAAGCTTAATATTGTTACCCAAAGCACTAAGCAAAGCAGGATTGGCACAGACAAGGATCCTGTAAAAGACCCCTAATAAAAATGCCAGTCTCCATTCAACTATGCCAAAATGAATTGATGTGGCTTCTGCTTGTGTCGACAGTGACAATAACAGCAGCAGCAAAACACTAACCTCAGAATATCAGAGCCACATAAGTTATAAAATATAACACATACTATAAAATGGATTGGTATGGTTTTCTCTGTACCACATGGTTCAGCCTTCGTCTTGCTATTTTAGAAGGAACATACCAAAAAAGAAAAAACTAGTTGGACTTTCTATCTTGCTCTTTTAGAAGGAACATACAGAAAAAAAAAAGAAAAAACTAGTTGGACTTTCTTTAAAATAAATGTTTATGCTCCTTTGGGAACAATGCAAGATCAACCTCACTGAGCATGACAAAAAGGGAAGATCCTAAAGGCTGCAGTTAGCTTACAAAATTCCAATTGCAATTTCAAACAGAGAATGTATTAATGAGCCAAATCCTCTCTCTCAAGACTTAAGCTCATTCAGCAAAAATGTCTATGAGGTAATACTTTAGTCTTTTATCTCTGGTGTCAGCTTATTTGGAACCTAATAGCAATGGCATTTAAAAATTAATGTCCCTCTTTTTCTAAAAACAAAGGAACTTTTTGAGTACTGGATAAAGCAGAAGTACCAAGTATTTAAAGCAAACACTGCTCTCTATCAGCAGACACACAGTTCAAAGCATTCTGAAATTTGGCCAACTTCAGGGAAGATTTGGGGCCAGATTTTGCCTTAAAAAAAACCCAAATAAGCAAAAAAGCCAAACCACAACAAACCCAACCAAAACCCCCAAACAAACTATACTTTTACATGTGTTTCAAAGTAAGAGTCCCTGAAAACCATCTGTGATACACTGACCTCAACACAGGACAGTACTACATATGCTACACATAGTTTGGTTTAAATACTTAAAATTTAGATGTCATGGTATCAAAAAGGAGAAACTTTACAGCAGTAAAACAGCAATCCTTTACACAGTATTTTATTTATACTAATTGCTGATCATTTTTGTTTGCTGGGAAACATTAAACTGAAATGTTTCCACAAAAGTAAGCAAATACTCAGCAATTCATCTGAACGCTGTAGCAATTGCACTTTCTAAACTCCATCCATGCAAACCTATGGCCTTTATCTCATTTTTCTCCTGATACAACTAACAATGACTATGGATTTTTCCACTACTCTCAAAGACCACTTACTCTGATTCTGTTCAACAGCACCATACCTTCAGGAGATGAAGTCATACAGTGCTGATGTAGACCAAGATGAGGGAGAAAATTAAAGAAAGAAAAGAAAGGTAGGATCTATGGTCTCATTTAAGAAAAGTAGAATACAACAGTATATTTTATGCCTATGAGCCAATGCGTACACGTTATCCATTGTATTTAATGCTTTCACAGTGTCTCTTGGACACCCAAGAAAAACTGGCAATAAAGGCAGTGTAAATACACAGAAGAATTCCAGACAGGTATATTGCTATGACTCACTTTTCAGTAACTATGAAATGAGCAATGTCAACATCAATGGATTTAAGCATTGGAAAGAATCTCTCATGTCACAGGTTTGTTTTTCTATTGTTGTTCAGGTAGTCACCTCAAAAACATTAGGAAGCTGTAAGGAAAAAGATCCTTTGGAATGTCTCATGTCACAGGTTTGTTTTTCTGTTATTGTTCAGGTAGTCACCTCAAAAACACTAGGAAGCTGTAAGGAAAAAGATCCTTTTATAGCAGACCTTTTGAAAAACTGAAAAAAGTACCTTGCTGTTTACGTGGATCGTAAATCTGGAGCCCAAACAATGGTGGTCTCTCACTTCTCAACAGTGTCACATTCCTTGTAAGTAGATCCAACTGGAAAATTGACCCATTCATATAATCTGTCCAGTAAATATAATTTCCATGATGTGACAGTCCAAAAGGATGATTCAAATCTTTTCCACTGTAGACTACCTGCAATTAATTAGGGGTAGGTGAACATAAACAAGGTGAAAATAATTACTAATTTTTCCAGAGGACATAAAATGGGACATAGGAAAACTGAGATCAGTACTGTGCCCAAATATAATAACTTAATGCAACAAAATCAAATTAAGAGTGCAAAGCCCTTCTATGCAGCAGCACCAATACCTAACTTGAAAAAAATTAGTAGAAATTTACTTTAAGTGGCCCCTGTCAGATAGCACAGGAACAGGCTGCCCAGGAAGTGGTGGAGTCACTAACCCTGGAGGGATATAAGAGATCTGGAGATGTGGTGTTTAGGGACATAGTTAGTGATGAACTTGGCAGTTCCAGGTTAAGGGTTGGACTTCAAGCTCTTAAGGTCTTTTCCAACATAAACGATTGTATGATCCTGTGATTCTCTAACAGCAGCTAGTCTGATTAGTACATGATTAGTCTCCTGCTGGATGGGATCCCTGCCTGAACTAATGCCCAACAGCCTATTTCTATCTTGCCTCTAGAGAGAAGGAAGCAGTTCATCAGATGCCCTATCTTGTCTCTATTTATAGACACGAACCCAAGAGAACAGGGAGATAAAGCCAACTAAAATGCAACTACTTTGAGGCGACAAACATCATCCTCTTTTGCCCTTGAAATTTTCTCTTCAGGCTTGGAATTCTTTTAGACAAAACTCCTTATCTCGGTGAACTGCTTTGCATCAAAAGTAATCAATTAGTAAATAATCCATCAGCTACTGGGGGAACTATTGTAGGAGCTTCCCACCCCCCAAAATATTCACTATATTGGCATGGAATTGAAGGTGTTATTGATCCAGTTAAATTCTGACCAAAATATCCTATATTTAACAGCAAATGATTAAGCATCAAAAACAAGTATGTTCTAGTTATTTTTGGCTACGTAAGTTTTCTTCAAGTAGTCATGCATTTTATTTATATCCCAGGCTTACAAAAAAAGTACTTTTCCAAAAACCAGAACTATTCTGTGACACATTTTAAAAAAAAATATGTAAAGACAGGTGCTTCTTATTATTCACCAGTCAGTAATTTTATGAAGAAGATGGTATCACTGTGGTCTAAGCTTCAACTGTTTTTGAGAGATCTTGTTTTGTGCTTGTTGCTTCTACAAAGACTTGTATCTAGCTCATAATGCCACTAGTAGCAACTAAAATGGTATCTCTCTATCTTTGGCAGGATTTGTTGAGTGCTGCCCCTCTGCCTGTTACCACAAGTTCTCAAATGGGGCACTTGGTTTCATTGAAAGTAGCTTAATCAAGTTAAATAAAAGTCTCTCTGGCACAGCCAAATGAATGTTTTCTTTTTCTACTACAAAGCTCTTTGTACCTTTCTGGCTCAATCAAAACATATCTCATTGTCACATAATAAAATAAAAATCAAGTTTTGTGCCACTTACTCCAGATGACAATTTTAAGCTGCATTACAGTCTCTCTCACAGGAGGCTGCCAACATCTCTTGCTTCAGCAGAGATGATGCTGGACATGCTGCAGGGTCATGCTGACTTTAAAAACCTTGAGAAGTATTTTTAACATAACACAATAAAATCCTGAGACAGAGCCTGCCTGTGGCAAAACAGCAGTATTTTTCTTTTACCTTTCTGTCAGTTCCATTCAAAAATATCCTTTCAATGTGATCATAATAGGCATCACACCAGTATAACACATTGGCACGATAGTCCAGAGTTAAACCATTTGGCCACAGCATCTTTGATGTGACAAAAATCTGCCGACTGTAGCCATCCATCCAGGCCTTCTCAATTCTTCCCACACTGTCATCTATTTCATCTTCTTCCCAGTCTGTCCAATACATCCATCTATGAAATTACAGAAATGAACATTCAGATCTCATTTTAATCATCTGAATTATACTGTAGACTTTTAGCACAGTTCACCCACAAGCCAGAGAGTTTTTGACTTTTCTATGTTTCTTTCCATTGCTGTTTCAACAACTAAATTTCCTCTCCCTATGGACTGGATGCTGCAGTAGTGACACTTAGGTTGTTTTGCTCATGTTGTGATGAATTACATGAATACCAAATGGGCCAACTAACAAGAAAAGTGAAAGAATTATTTAATACCTTATTTGGTCCCACAGATTTGTGATTTTTTTTTTAACCATTCAATGGACTTTGTCAGGAAGTTCAAACTTTTACAGTGAGTTTTTTTTCATCGGGTCTAATTTGCCATTATGATGCAAATCTGCCTTTCATTATGCTTAATACAATCCAAAAAGTTGCAATACATTAATTAATTGCACTCTAGTTTAAGACCTACAGGATAACCTTGACATTCTGCAAACTTCAGATCCCACATGAAAGCAGCTAAATTACTCAGAAAACTATTATGAACCCTCTGTCCATCACAAAGACGTTTAGAAAGCTTTGTTGCAAAAATTAGTTGAAAACTAGCTAGTAGGCAATTTTAGCATAGTTCTATGATTTATAGCACTGCAATGTAGATAACAAAAAAAAAAAAACCACCTCAGAAGAACAGGCATCTATGCTACTTTGGAAAAATTAAGCAAGACTGTATTAATTCATCTAAAAGTTTTGGCTCAGTTCTGTGAGCCATTCTCTACTCAACACTACAGAATACACATTATATTTCCTTTACTTCTGAAATTAATTTGATTAACATCTTTTATTACAGAAGTCGCTGGTGAAAACTGATTTCAGCAATTTAAAACACACAACTTGAACTTGTACCAAAGCAGAGGGCAATAAATACGTTAAGAAACGTCATGTTTTTTCTTACTTTTTTTCCTAAGAAAGAGAGTAGTTCATGGAAGAAATACAAAGGAGCCTATATATAATCTGTAAAGCACCTAAACAGCATCTCAGATCCTACGACATAGTGACATCATTTAATAAATCAAAACATTTACTAAATAGCAGATGTTTCCTTTCAAAGTCAAATCTAGGATTTCAATTATTAAGCATGAAATAGAGGAAAACCATCATACCAATCTTAAATGGAGCCTATCTCTTAATGTTATCATGATTTAATTGGTCTTGATGTGCCTCACCTTTTATTTTACCAGATTAATCTTTCTGCAATAACTTCTGATCCTAATCCACTTAATGAGCCTCTACTTTGAAGAATAAAATCCTGGAATTTACATTCTAAATTTACCAAAAAAAATGAAACACTGAAGTGAAGAATTATTTAATCATCATACCTGTGTAAATGATGTCAAGTCTACTGGTAAAAAATTTTATTCAAATACACTTTAATGTGTTTTCATAATTTGACTTTTTTTTCAATATAAGAAACTGGATAAAATAAAGAAAAATTGCACAACCATTAAAAATGTTTACTGATATGTAAATGTAGCTTTTTTGTTGTTTTTTTCCATCTCTTTCAAGTCACCCACCAGAAGGTTATTTTGGATTCTTTTAATATTTTCGTAAATATATGCTAGGAACATCAGCCAATTTTTGATCCGTGAGGCTTATAAACTTCATTGCATATTTGGCTCAAACAACACTAGTTTTAATCACAGAATTATAAAACCTGCATATGCCCTGAAGCTCAGGCAGACACAGGTCAATATGGTACTTAGTTTATTGGAAGGCAAAATATGTTTTACAAATATTTACATGACTGCTCTACAGCAATTACTGAGCTTTCCTCCATTAACTTTTTGTCTGTACTTATTCTAGTTATCATGTCACAAGCTAAGACATGCTTACAGTAACAGACATTCACATCAATGTGCTTTAATTGTATCTCAAAATGCAGTTAATGCTTCCACGTTGGTTAAATCAAGACTAATACTTTTGAAACATAATTAAAATACCATAAATAAATGCCATCCCTCAGGAAGAGCTTCCATGAGAAGTATAATCATGAAGGACATGCTGTTTTATTAGAGAAGTGTT
Source organism: Acanthisitta chloris (assembly GCF_000695815.1). Taxonomy (NCBI): domain Eukaryota; kingdom Metazoa; phylum Chordata; class Aves; order Passeriformes; family Acanthisittidae; genus Acanthisitta; species Acanthisitta chloris. The sequence continues at coordinate 13,702 of NW_008680826.1, forward strand.
TTATATAATAGCCTTTTCAGATAATACATCTTCATACACTGTTTCCTGTGCTATGCGTTTACTGAGCTGGAAAATTTAACACAGTAATTGTAGGTGTGGTTACGGTTTGTGGTCTGATTTTCTATCCTTGCTCTCTGACCTCAATGAATTGTAGCCTTTCCACAGTCACTTCCACTCCTCAAAGGACAAGCTCAAAGAGAAAACCTGAGAGTGTAAATATTTTCTAGCCATAGCAAAACAATCAATCCAGGCACTCTAACAATCTACCTGCATCATTCTCCAGGGACAACTCCCTGAAGAAATGCAACTATGAATTTTTAAGTAAACCACAACTATACCACACTAATATAATGTTCTTTTTATTATGCAGCCTGTCAGAATTAATTATGCTAATAAGTAATGAGAAGTACCTGTCTCATTTAGTTTTGTAAACCAATGTGTACAAGGATATGGTCATAATTACCTTCAGAAATTGAGACTTACAAGGAGAGAAATAAAGCAGAATATCATAAAGTTCACTTAATGTTACAAATACATACAGGTCTAATGCACACCATTAGTTTGAGAAAAAGGTGAATTATTCAGATTAACAGGACAGACATTCAGAGGTGACTGGGCAGACCCATTCTTCTGAAGGCTTCAGGCAAGAACACTGGACAGGAAGGGCAGATATTAGAATGGACCTTAAAGATAATCAAGTCCCAACCCCCACGGCCATGGACAAGGACACCTCCCCACTAGACTACACTGCTCAAGGCTTTATCCAACCTGATTTTGAACACTGCCAGGGTTGGGGCTGCAACCTCCCTAGGCAACCTGTGCCAGTGTCTTACCACTCTCACATTAAAAAGCTTCTTCCTATGACTAATTTAAATTTCCCCTCTTTCAATTTATACCCATTACTCATTGTCCTAGGACTACAGTTCCTAAAACACTCCCTCTCTAGCTTCCCTGTAGGCCCTTTCAGATACTGGAATGTTGTTATGAGGTCCTGATGCATCCTTCTCTTCTCCAGGATGAACAGCCACAACTTTCTAGGCCTGGCTTTGTAGGGAAGGTGTTCCAGAACTGTATGCAGTACTCCAGGTAGGGTCTCACAAGAGCACAGGGGAGAGAATCACCCTGGCCATGTTCCTTTTCAGGCAGTCCAGGACAGGTTTGGTTTTCTGGGCTGTAAGACTCCTATAGAATTAGACTACTGCATGACTCCACAAACCTCATCCTAAGCAAATTAAATCCTGTAATTATACTATAAAGACAATCATTAAACAACATTAATTAGTTTACTTCATACCCATTGACAGGATCAACAACAATTCCTCTCGGGTGAGACATGTCTCCCTCCAACAAAGTTTTTCTACTCTGAGCAGCTTTTTCCAGTCTGGCAACAGCAATTGTTTTCCTGTGGCCATCATTTGTCCAATAAAGATTATTTCCAATCCAGTCCACTGCTATGCCTTCTACATTATCAAGATCTGTAGAGAGAGAGAAGACAGTAGTAAGAAATTAATATTATTTATGTCCTAACATTATCCATTAGTATAAACAATGGACAATGTACAGTCCATATAGCTAATTAGATTATTGCCTTGAATCTGAATTATATCTGCTGTGTCTGTCAGAATTAGTCTCTGTTGAAAACACCCTGCAAAAGACAAATACTGGTCATAAAATTTGTGTATTAAACTATAAGTCTTCGTATGTTAACCATAGCTGGCCCTGGGGAAATCACTATTTAACAAAACCGTAATTAATTTGAACCCTAAATAGCATTATCATTCAAGTAAGAAGAGCTTCCAGGATCACCTCCAGTACTCTAAATTATCTTGCTTTTACCAAATTCACAGGTTTTGCTCTTATTAAGAAAGAAAATAGACAAAAAGGACATTCAATTTGCCTTTGGTTCATTGTCCCTTGACCTTAAAAAAACATGTAAGGAAAAACATCACCACAGCCTAAATTACTCCCCACAGTTACATGCATGAGCAAAGAGCAAGTGGAGGCACCAATGGGCCGAAAAGTTTGACAGTGGTAGAGTTCCATCCAGAACTAAAATGAGTTAACAACACTCACTGCATACACATGGAAATTTTCCCATTGGAGAATTAGTAAAATAATTCCTCAAGCAACAAGTTTTCCCTGAAACTCACCCAACACCCTGTAATATGAATGGAGCTCTGCTCTCTCCCACACAATCCCAACTCCTTAACTGACAATATAGGGTCTCTAAAAGGTTTTCCATCTATATTCTGTCATATCCTTTGCCTTTTCTTTCAGGAAGATTGCAAAGCCCAGGGGTGTGGGGCGAGATATGGAGAATTTCCAGTCATTCTTTCCTGGCCTTCGCAGTGCAGTGACAGCTGAGGAACAACTCAGTTTTAGGCATCACCTTGGCCAGGCAGCTGATCCCACACCAGCCCTGTGGCCACTACACAAGGCTATTGAAGCAAAAATGACTGATAATAACTTCAAATATCCCAAACCACCTCCTGCCAGTGTGGTCACTCCTCATCCAAAGGCTGATTTCACCACTTGCCATGATCTACCAGAGTGATCCTGAGGGGATCGATGGAGCACCACACAGGTGATGCCACCTGTTCCAGCTCCTGTCCCCCACCTGTACACAGGCTCTAGTAGCTCAACATGAGGCATGTGCTGCTCCTTTTCCTCAGTCCCTCCATGGTGCTTTTTTCCAGCAGGATGGAGCTGCTGTTCCATATTCCCCTCTGGATCAGCTAACACCAAACTCCCACTGAGCACAATGTTCAGAAGTAGTCCAACCTAAATTCCCCAAGCTCCCAGGGCACACCTTGCCCCAAAGTGCCCACAAACCCCTTAGACAAGTACCTCTAGCTGTTCCCCCAAAGTTGGCCATGACTGGCTTCTCCCTACCTTCCCAGCACCGACAGAGCAGTCTGCATTGACTTAGGGTGGGAACACTCATTTTATAGCCATCACCTGGGATAAATGGGCTAATGGCTTAGCAGCCAACAGGGATGGCTGCAGTGCTGCCTCAGGACCTGAAGCTTCACCAGACCCAATTAGTGCCTCCCTTTGTGGGGATACAAATGAAGGTCAGTATGGCTGAAAAGGTAAAACCCAACTAACAAGCAAACACACAAACACTGAAACCACCTCCTCCTTTCTACATTGCTTCTTGACAATACAGACCACGTTACTTTTTTGTACAGTACAATTTCAATGACAGGAATGATCAAGACATGAAAAAAGGAATGTAAATTTTCTGTTCATGGTTACACCAGCAATGACATCTACATGCAAGCTTTCATCAGATTTGTTCTTTCTCACCAGTGCTGGCATCATTTTCTGATCAACACTAGAAATATTTGAGAGATTTTCCCAGAACAAATGTGGGGCAGGGAGATTTTCCTCCCGATGCACATAAAAAAATCAATATATTGTCTTTTTTTTGTTTTTTGAAATGGCAAGATGACCAAATCACTGATCCGAGTTCAAGCACATTTACACCAGATACACTTGTGAAAATCTGCTAAACTGAGCACACCTGTTTACAATCTGAACTGTGCTGCCAGACATATGTAATTTAACTGTCACCTTTCCAGACAAGAACTCCACATGAACTTGTGAAGTGCTGGTTTGGGACATTTCATGCTTTTATCAGTTATTTTTACTGCAACAGCCTTGTGCACTGGCATTGTGTTGTCACCCCTGAAGCCCTTCCTCAGCTTTCTCCATCAAAATGTCTCCCCATGATACAATCAGTAAGCACTAGTGGAAAAGTATTACTAACATTGGCAACTTCAGCATCCCTACAATTCTTCCTTTCTAGGACATCAGATTTATTTTCCATGGGATAAACTCTTCACCAATAATATTTTTTAGACCACAAACAACTTAACTGACTATGGTTCTAATAAACTCATTTATTTACTACAAATAAAGTAGCAAAATTGTTTGTGAGGGACTGGAATGCAAAGCTCTTTGACCAACTCAGTGTCTACAGAACTTAGCATAGAAAACCTTCTGCTTACTACAGCAACCCATACATAGCATATGGTATGTCATCAGCAACACACTAAGATAAAATATGACAGTTTTACCCAATAAATGAAATATGGGTCTTTTTATACACTTGGATGCATTAACAGCATCTATAAAAGCTGCATTGTAGCATGATAAATTACTTCACAAGGGTTTTGTTGAGTAATATTTTTAGTGGTTGTAATACCATTATATTATAGTCCCTATTAAGCTAGCAGAGCTATAATGTTTTCATATACCTTATAATTGCAAAACTATTAATTTTAAATAACTTTTTCCTTTAAAAAGGAAGCAAAACACATTTCAAAATAATGTTGAAGTATATAAAAATAGTTATAAACTTGCACTGTACACTAAAATTTAAAAATAAGAACCATAACATTTATTAAAGGAGATAAAAATAGCCCTTATTAAGAGAGGCATTTCCATCAGAATGCTATTGATGTTTAAAAAAAGAAAATTTTAGAAACTGCTATTCCCCTTATCAGTATTGTCTGTCTGGGCATAAAAAAAATGGACAAACAGCATAGATGAATAAAGATAAATATGCAAATTAAATATATGGTTTTTACACACAATGAATATGGCAATAAAATAGAAAGTATTTGAGAAGTGAATTTACTTGTCTTGAAGAAATCAGCAGTGTAGAGTAGTTCAGGATTCTTTCTAGCTTTAATTCTGTGTATAATCATTCTATGTAATCATCCTATCCCACGTTAAATGAATGCATATAAAACTGATGTATTTACACACGATAGGTTTAGTTTATTGGCTTTTTTTCTTTAACCCTTGAACTGCAATGTGTAATGTACCACCTGCAGTGACCTGAACAGTAAAAAGAATTAAAGGTATGTAAAATCTCCAGCTGCCATTTAAATGGGTAGTTCTCTGAACACCAGAGCAATTGAAGCCAGACTACATCTGTATTCATGTGTTTTTTTGGTTTTGGGCTGTTTAGATGAAGAAAAGTGGCTTTTTTTCTTTAACCCTTGAACTGCAATGTGTAATGTACCACCTGCAGTGACCTGAACAGTAAAAAGAATTAAAGGTATGTAAAATCTCCAGCTGCCATTTAAATGGGTAGTTCTCTGAACACCAGAGCAATTGAAGCCAGACTACATCTGTATTCATGTGTTTTTTTGGTTTTGGGCTGTTTAGATGAAGAAAAGTGAAGTGAACTCCTTTCTTTGGGCTGTTTAGATGAAGAAAAGTGAACCTTTTTCCTTTCTTTCATTATAATTCCATTTCACAAGTTCTGTGTTCTTGTTATGCCCAGCTGCAGAAATCAATAAAATAAGAGTGACCTTGCAAATCATCAGTCCTTGGTATTGCTTCTCTCTATTTTTACAAAAATTTGGGATTTAAATTATACTTGGACGTCTGCCCTATATATCAAATTAATTTGAAATGATTCTGAAGGTTCAAAAAATACTACAGAAAGACAACGGCAGTCACCAATGTATCAAAGAAACCTTGTTCCCTGAAAAAATTAGACCTAAATTTAATAAATCAGTCAGGTGTGTAGAGATCATAGAATCATAGAATCAACCAGGTTGGAAAAGACCTCAAAGATCACCAAGTCCAACCCTATGGTGGTCACTAGTCCATGACACTAAGTCCCACATCCAGTCTCAGCTTGAAAACCTCCAGGGATGGTGAATCCACCCCCTCCCTGGGCAGCACATTCCAATGCCTGAGCACTCTCTCTGGAAAAAATCTCTTCCTAATATCCAACCTACCCCTCCCCTGGCAGAGCTTGAGTCTGTGCCCTCTTGTCCTGCTGCTGGTTGCCTGGGAGAAGAGCCCAACCCCCACCTGACTCCAGCCTCCTGTCAGGGAGTTGCAGAGGGTGAGAAGGTCTCCCCTGAGCCTCCTCTTCTCCAGGCTGAACACCCCCAGCTCCCTCAGCCTCTCCTCATGCCACTTGTGCTCCAGTCCCTTCACCAGCCTCGTTGCTCTTCTCTGGACCTGCTCCAGCCCCTCAATGTCCCTCCTGAACTGAGGAGCCCAGAACTGAGCACAGGATTCAAGGTGTGGCCTCACCAGTGCCAAGTCCAGGGAAAGATGGCACTACATCCTGCACTATGCTATTCTAACACTGCAATATGAGAAAGTTATGAGATAAAAAAAGGTGGCATATGCTGAGGGGTTCTCTAAAATATGTTTTAACATCTTTATCTATATTTCTGATACACCTAAAGATCACTGTACTCGTGGGAAACTATTTTCCCTAGTGATCTAAAAAGCTGGAGGAAAGAAACGGTGTCAAAATTCACTCTCCAGGATATAAAACAACAGTATGATGACATACCTGAGCCAGCAGCCACCCAGTCTGACAAGATTCACCCAAAGTACAAAACAAGTGTGGATCAGTGAGTGTCTGAGCTCAGTGCCAGCAGCTCAGCCAGGCTTCCCAGGCTGATGGACACTGTCAGTTTTATTTTTAGTCTCAGTGCCTTTCCTTCAGTCTTTTGTAAAGACCATGTCAGAGTCAGCTGGAACTCTCTGACAGTGGAGTGTGGCCTATGGTCTTAGGCTGATCAAGTATGTTGGGAAAAGTGCAAAGTATGGAAAGGAAAAGAAGAGAGTATCTCACCAAGGACCTGGAGCCCAAGGCTTGCAGAGAAAAACTGCTGAACAGAACAGGCAACAGAGACAAACCTCAGCTGTGAAACAAATGTCTTTTAAAGTTCTGAGTGGTCTCAGCAGATTTTGCTCAACTCAAGAAAACACTGAAATAAGTAAAATCAAGCTTCAGGACAAGGAAATTCAAACCCCATTTTAATTTTGTTCTCTCTGACCTAGGCATTTTGGGCTAAACACATATTTTATAGTAATAAGATCAATTTTTTAATGAAAATAGTTTGCTGCCTTTTTCCTTCTTCAGGAGACAAAGCATTCCAAATATGAACTGTATTAGTATCAACAGCAAAGCTAAAGTGTTAGATTTCAATGCTAGATAGCTCCTAAACTTTGCAAGCATAATGCTCTACGTTTATTCAGTTTCATATATTAGCTAATGAGCTATTTTGGAGCACTCATGTTTCTAAACCAAATAAAATTAAAGCCAAAGAAAATCCCACGGTGATTAGATACAAAATATATCATAAAGATTTAAAGGAAAAGTTTACAGCACAATCCTATAGAAGGATTTAACTTTCTTTTTGTGAAGCTATGGTTTAAAGTACACTTTTATTTCACTATCTAAAGGCTTTCAATACATTTATTACTTTCTAAATGGGTTTCACATCAAGTAGTAAACAGGAACAAAATAATGGCCATTCTGGTTAAACAACATTGATTTGTCTACAGTAAGTCATGCTGTTTGCAGTGAAGTCCTTTCAACAATAAAAAAAAAAAGGATGAGATAATAAAATACCATTGTGGTCATTCTTCACTCACTAATTGAAAAGTTAACATTTATAATTCTGGAAATACTACCACAACTTTACTATCAACAGTAGTATATGGGTTGCAAATACAGTGAATATAGATAGCAGATTTTTAAAAACTCATAGTTCTAGAGGCAACAATTTGCCACACTGGTTTTAAATATGAAAGATATTAGAAGCACAGCATGCAATTTTATACAGAATGGCCTAGCCATACATGTCTGTTAGATCATGTATAATAATTGTGCCTAAAATACTAGATTACCATATAAACTGGTGAAAGAACTAAGTCTTCTATATACCAACCAGTCAAACAGCTTCCAAAGAATTTATAAATTTACTTTGGCCTTATTTAAGCAACAGGTAGCCCCTGACCATCTTTACTAATATTTACAATTTTTAGGCTCACAGCAACCCCAAACAACCAAAAGGGGACCAAGACAAGTAAAAAAACCCCTCAACTTTGTGTTTGTGCTACATCAGCTGAACAATATTTAGATCCCTTTGAACATGCCTGTTTGTTCCATATTATAATTTTAAAAAACTGATTGACATGCAAGTTTGAAAGCTTAATCATAACAATTTCTGTGGCTGGTGGAAGTACACTGCTATTGCAGTTGTGCCTCCAGCTCTAGGCTAGGCTGAGCTGTGGGCTGTCAAGTAGTTATCAGTACTACACAGCAGTTTGTTTCCCATAGTGAAGAATAAGAATTCACAGCTGATACTGTATGGGAAATCAAACTCCAGCAGTGTTAGTTCTTCAGTGTTCTCAATTCCCAGTCAACAACTTGTAGGTTCAGGCTCTCATGTAGGCAAACTGTAATTATCCAAGGTACACTGTTGTTTGAGTGAGTGTATCTGTTCTTGAAAAATCTGATAGTCACAAAAAATGACAACTTCTAATCTGAGAAGTGGCACCTACCCCAGATAGAGCTCCTTAGCAGCTTGCTGTTCGGAGTGAATATTACACCACCTCCTGACACACCTGATTTTCTCTAGTAGCCTTCCACCAAAGAACAATTTAATATGTCCCTGCTGAGTTCTTGAGAGCTGACAAGAATAAAAGCTGAGGTGTTACGGCTGGAGGCCATATTAATTTTTTAAATCATGAAAAATACATTAACAAATGTTCTTTAAACACGCTTTAAAGTTATGAAACTACATCGAGTTCAAACTAACAATGTAAGCTTCTGGGGAAAGAGGAGGCAGAGAATGACAGTGATATCTTTTAGGTCTTTGCAAATAGTAGCACCAGCAATAAGTCGTCATCAGATAATACATAATTCTTTCGGCGTTGCATTCGTACTTGTGCTGTGTTGTATTTCTAAAGAGTAGAAATTCCAATTGAACATTGTTTAAAAGAGTATCATCAATTTTCTGGTTTGGTATACAAAGTTTATTCATGTCTGCACGTCTGAGTAGACTAACCCCAACTGATCTGACAGCTTTCAGCAAGCATGCTCCTTGCTACTACCTTATAATGTTTAAATCCACCTATTGTCTGCTCCTTCCTCTACTCCACGTTTGAATTATTTTGTTGCAAAATGAAATGTGTGCTTAGTAAGAGAAAGTCAGCAATGGATGTTCTGTGATGTATATTAACCATTTCCACGTTCACAGGAAAATGGAGAATTACCAGACTGACAGCTGAGAATTCATTATTTACCCAGACAAATGCCTTTTATTAAGCAATCACCAATACAGAGTAAAAAGTCTGTAGCCATTCCTTGCAACTACTGCTGAAGGGATCTTTGTGTAGATCCAGAGACCTTACACCAAGAGAGCACCATCTCACTGCACAGTGGAGATAACTTCTCTGAGACAGATGGATTAAAACATGGGCTATGAATGACAGGGAATGAAAAATCCCTGTGCTAAAACAATGGTATTTTAGTTACTTTCACTGTCATGAGCTTTAATTTACAAGTAAAGATATTAAGCTCTCTGAAGGCCAAGATGAATATTCATACTGTGTATTTTCTCGAAAAATAATTACTGTAGAATGGATTTCAGCTGAGGCAGTTGCTCCCTC
>NW_008680826.1:23172-32472 GCF_000695815.1 Acanthisitta chloris
ATAAAGGAAAAAGAAATATGGATTGAGAGACTGGAAGTTTTATCACTGCAACAGCACTTAGTTTGACAAAATATGATTCTAAACCAGGAAGATTCTGCGTAGAGGGAGAGGTGGAAACTAGAGAATTCTTGGTCTTTTCTCTCATCACTGTAATAAATGGCATAAACATCTTAATTAAGGTTCTAAATATGTCTAGATCTTCCTGTTGCTTCCACATATACAATAGAAAATGCATCAGGAAAGACAATGTTTTTTTCCTAATGAGTTTTCAAGCACCATAGGCAGTATCACTCTGCCAAAATATTTGAATAAGCTCCAGAATCCACACTGTGATATAGGCTGGAGTGAAGAAGTTTATAAAGTCCACAAGGATGTGGGATGGCTCAATGAATAGCCAAGTCCTGGAAGAATACAGTGGAGATGTAAGAATTACTCGCTGGTGGGTGTAAACTTAAATAGACAACCTAAGAACTCACAACAGAATGACTTAACCAAAGTTTACATTTCTGCACTCAGGAAAAATAAACAGGAAGTTGTAAAAAAAAGTATTTCCAACTCTGTTCAAGGCCCAATTTTGGTCTGTTTTCCCTGGGAGATTTAAATAAAACTTTAAATCATCCGTAAATGTCAGTTCAACATCTCCTTAGTGAGAATTGGTGAATGTCACTCTCATTTACCATTGCTTACCATCTTTGAGGATTGTTTCTCGCTCTGTGCCATCAATTTTCTGTCGTCCAATTAGGAAACTGGTAGTATCAGCAAAGTAAATGTAATTGGTTTCAGCATGGAAGTCCAGAGCACGAGGATTGACCAAGTTCTCTATAGGGATCATGTATTCATCAGATACTTTGGTATTCAGGTCCATTCCCCGTATTATTCCTGGACGTCCCTTCCCATAAAAAAGAAACAATTCATTCTTTGGTCCTGCAAAACAAAGATTACAAACATAAACAACTGATGCTGCCTAATCTTCTTTATAGTGCTTAATGTCCCTGTTTAATTAACTGGCACAATTAGTGGGGAGCAGGGGCATTATTCAATACCAAAAATTAAACTTTCATATATTCCAAAGGTATCCAAACTCAAGAATTCTAGCTAATTACATGACCTTAATTAAAAATACAAATTTCTTTAGTGAGCTGCTTACATCTAATTATTTTTTGCATAGAAGTTCACACTCAAAAGCAGTGCTAGACCACAGAATAACTCTGCATCTGCTGTGAGGTGGACATACATAGCTCTGCAGACATTTAATTTTACGATTCATTAGGATCTATGAGGCTAATATAGGCCATGACTGTACTAATCACTAAATTTAAAAATGTCATAAACCCCAGCAAATACAAAACACCATTCTTTTTCACCTGAATGTTCTCAGAAAAAAAAACAACTCAAAAGATTACAGGAAATTTCTTTCAAATTCAATGGAATGCAACAGATCAACACACACTGTTCCTTCATACTGGGAAACAAAACATGGATACCAATATTTCCAGTTTCTCAGAAGATTAATTGCATTAGTCACAATTAAGTGAAGCTTAGTAAAGTGACTGTTTACTTAAAGATACATATAAATATCCTTAGATACTTAAAAATTATCCTTGACAGCTTAAAGCTACCAAGACACTGCTTAAAATTCTCTCTATACTTTTCCTGCTGTCTCTCAGGGCTTTTTGATGGAATTTTCAGTGAAAACTGTATCAGGTTTTAATGAGGTCAAATATACTCATCTATCAGAGTATTTAATTGCATGTCATTCATGCATCATCATCAATGCCATTTGATTGAGAAAACAGACAACGAAAAAGCATTCCCCAGAACTTTGTGCCAATCTGTTGGCTGCAAGTGACCAAGAGATTATGTATTGTCATCTTAGGTATAACCATAGTCATACAAAGCACATTTGGTTTCAAAAGTGTCATGAGAAAACCCTTGCTTGACTTATTCACATGAATGATCTGCTTCTGTGTTACAAGTTGATTGCAGGGGTGGAAATTGGATGTGACAAACTATTTAACATCATTCCAGTACCTGTGTGCTGTGAGAATGCTTAGCATAGAAATAAACAGTAAAATATACTAAGGTAAAACTTATGATAATTTTTAGTGCTCTTTGAACAGCATCCCAGCTTTCATTTGTCACTTCTATGAACTAAGCCAAATCAAATAACTTTAAGGGAATGAAAGGAGTATGTGAACAAAGTGTCAAGTACACATTACAAACCTATTTCCCCCCCAAAGCAGCCCAAGTGATTTCTACTGTTATTGATCAGCATGCTAAAGAACACCCTGAACTATACCCTGGAATATTCATGGCTGGCAGATTCTTTGATTTAAATAACATACTTTTGCATGACCTGCCATCACTCCCCAAGATGAAGCCAGTCCTGCAGCGACAAGTCCGTGCTTTGTAGCTGCTGCTGAGCAGACAGATGTGTGAACATCCCCCTGGCATTCCATATGGGTCCTCCTCACACGCGTGGCTTCTGACTATGGCGAGGGAAAAACAGCAGGATTCAGATCCATTTAAAGCAAGATAATTATATGCATCAGCATGGAGAAAGTTTAGGCAGAAAAAACAAGGAAATTTGTGTCACAATAAATCTTGCCCCAGAATATAACTGCAAAGGAAGGTGGTTGTTTATGACATGATATCCAAATCAGACAAGCAATGCACAGGGCCATCTCGTGGCTATCAAGCTATAGCCAGAGTTGTGTGCAATCTTCCCTTTTTGAATCAGCCTCTGCATAGCATTTGCAGGGCAGTGCTCCCCTGGGGGAGCTCCCCTTTTTGAATCAGCCTCTGCATAGAATTTGCAGGGCAGTGCTCCCCTGGGGGAGCTGACACTTCTCCCCTTTTGTATTTGTTGCTTTGGTTCATTTGATTAGTTGGGTTTTCTGAGGACACAGTGCATCCCATGGCAACACAGTTTGCTGTTCAACACCATTAGACAGCACCTTTCTGGGGCAGATACCTGTGCTGAAACTGAAGAACAGAACAAACCTTGTAGCCTTTTTCCATATTCAGAGAATCACAGAATGGTTTGGGTTGAAAGGGACTTTAAAGATCATCTCATTCCAACTCCCTGCCATGGGCAGGGACATCTTCCACTAGACTAGGTTGCTCAGAGCCCCATCCAACCTGGCCTTGAACGCTTCCAGGAGTGGAGTGCAGATTTCTACAGCTGTGACATAAATCCAGCTGATGTGCAGATTTGTACAGCTGTGACATAAATCCAGCTGATGAGCCAATGAATTCCTTTCCCTTGATTTCAGATTTTCAAATGCACAGTTCTAAATTAGCAGACTAATATGTCAAGTTCAGTGTTTCAAACTATTAAAGGCAAATCATATAAACATAGAATGTTAAGGGGTTGGAATGGATCATCTAGTCCCAATCCCTCCTGCCAATGGGCAGGGACAAATCTGATGAGAAAACAAAATCTGCCTTGCTATCCTACATTTACTACACTGGCTTAGAACAGGCCAAGATGATTTTAGCTCAAAACATACTTTTCTGTGGGGTTTTTTTCTCCTTTCCCTCAAGCTTTTTTAAAAAAAAATCCAAACAATCAAGTGGATTAAGGTCAATATGGTTAAAGGTATACAGAAACTCTACCAAGCTGAGACAGCCTTTACAGCAAATCTTGACAAGCAGCAAACATGTCCATTCAAAATATAGTGAACAAAGGGCAAGAGGAGCAGAGTAATCACAGGATGTAATAAAACACTGTACTCATGTCTCTCCTCTACTCAACCTCTCTCCCTTGGGAGTACAAGAGAGAGGCCTGTAGCAAGGAAAGAGTCTTTGCAGCCTTCTTCAGAGACTGACATCTGCAAATCAATGCCCTCAGCTATGGGGTGAAAATTAGTTCACTCTCTCTACATCAATTTAGAGTTTGTTCCCACTTCAGAAACTTCTCTAAACAGTCAGTCTGTTTAGTAACATCGACGTTGAGAACCAGAATTGATGTGTTGGCTTTTCTGTCTAAGCAACGATTTATTGCTATCAGTCACATCAAAAAATTCTCATAAAAGCATCGCTGTAAACATTTTGGATTTTGCTATCTTTGCACAAAGGTCCTACAAACCACACTGCTGTTCTGCATGCAGGAAGTATGCAAACAGAGCCCTGACCGACTCATACAGGACTATGGACCTCAGAAATTGCTATTTTACCAAAAATTCTGAGGTTGTGAAAAGTTTTTCATTCAAGATGAAAATGAAGATTTCTTTCACAGGGGGAAAGATGATATTTATACAAACCAAAGAAACTTTGACAGCATGTTCCTATCTCACTGGTGCTGTGCTGGCAGTTAGGCAGGCTAACTGCCCAATCTCTGTGCTTTTTTGGCAACTCCAAAGACAGGGACTCACTTGAGGTTCATAGCCTGTCTGAAAAGCAGCCCCAGAGAAACCTCTCTGAGGAATGAGACCCAAGTGTGTGGACAACACTGGACACCCAAAATTGCTGAAGGTGTTAAATTCTTAACATGTTGAGTGTGTGGAGCCAGACAATGCACAGACCAGAGCTCTTTGGCAGCTCTCCAAGCTGAATGCTCAGGAAAAAGTTGAGTTACAAGCTTAGAAACACAAGAAAACTGGACAAATCAAGAAATAACAGAGAGTTTTGGCACAATGAGAAATTTTCACTGCATCTTCTGATACATTTTTCTGGTAGAACCTTTTTAACCACATAACCACTTAATGCTATCAATATACTGCTAAAAATTCTCTATACACTTTTCCTGCTGCCTCTTCAGGTTTTTTTGATGGAATTGTCAGTGAAAACTGCATGAGGTTTAACCACTTCAATATCTGCTTTTGTGTTTTGCAGAAAGAGGAATTTTTATCTTACCTGCTGTTTGAGTTCTTTTCTGGTACACACGGATCTCTTTAGCATTGTCCAGACTAGCAAGAGCCTGAACATCAGTGCCATTGTATCTGTTTATCCGTAAAATGCTGAGATTATCTGAATTAACTGTATACAAATAGTTTTCAAATACTGCCAAACCACATAGATGTCTAATCTGGAAAAGGTAAAAAAATATCATTATTTTAGTTCAGGATTTTAGGCGTATCTATGATTTATAAACATCAGGCATTACTTTGAATTCTGCCTGAGAAAATGCAAAAGGTTTTCTGAATGTCTCAGTAAATATCTGTAAATAGTAAACACAAACTATTCTACAAGTATAGTTTGCATTTTCATAGTCTCAAGTTTATAATTAGAAAAGCTTGGTATAAGAAAGGCAGAAAATTCAAATTTTTTAGCCATCCAAACGTATTTACTCTCTGAATTATCAACTTTCTGTCTTTTATATTAAAAACTCCTGCACACTTTGACTGCAACAGCTTTAGTTTAACTAATATTCATTGACTGATAGTAACTAAGATAAATTAACTACTATTAACTAGCATTGACTAATAAATATAGTAATCTCAGATATTTAAAACACAGTTTTTAGGTGTGATTGATGCACTTTTTACAATTATGGTACGTTTAAATCAGGGCAAATAGTGCCAGATAAACCTGCTGAATGTTTTCTTCAGTGAATACATGATAAATAAATTTGTGTTTCTTTTGTGTTGCTCTCTTTGAATATGATTGTGGCCACATGGTACTGTTTATTTCTCAAAAAAGTGAATTCTAAAATTGCATTTATCTGTGATATACCTGAGCACACTGATTTAAAATTACCTAATATTGGTTAGTTAGACCATCAGAGCTCCCACATGAAGTGCTTGATAGTCTAACAGTTGTGCTTGATTTATAGATTTAGAAAATGTCAAATATCTCACTGGCAATTAAGGAGAATTTGTTGGCAGATGTTCAGATATTCACAAGCTGAATATCTTACTACTTTAATCAATAAATTGCTCACCACAAAGTATTTACTTAGCTCATTCACTCACAAATTCAGACATACATCACCAAAAACCAACCCAAACAGAAAAAAACCCTGTCATGCATCAAGTATTTCAGCCTAGTTTGGAAATTACACCCTAGCTGGCCAAATCTTGCCATTGTGTTCTGCCCTCACCCAGAAAAAGAAATAATAATTGAGATCAATGGAAGAGTTTTATTAAGACCCAATAGAAATTCAATCCAATTATAGTAAGATGGAAAACAGCCTAGAAAATAACTATGCATCTGTACCAAATTGTTGAATTATCCTCTGAATTGTAATCCTTTCCTCCCCTATTTCCATTTGCACTCGGTTTAAATCTTTACAATTTAATTCCCATGAGGGCTTTTATATTAACACTATTAAAACTATGTGACTCTTTTTACAATGCATTTTATAATGACTTTATTATTTGTATTTAATTTATGCAGTTGTTGTTTTTGCATCTCATGGAGCTTTCCAGCTATCTGATACGTGAATGGAAATGTTGCTTGCACAAAGAATTGTCCTCTGAAAGTCACCCAGGCTATGAATCAATGAGCCCAGTATCACTGGAAAGCACATCATTTGAAATTAATTTTCTCATTTGAGTGGAAAGACAACCAATACTCTTTGTGACAGCAGTGACCAATTGAGAGGCCAAACCTTTTAATACCCTTCACCCACATTGAGAGAAACAGATCACCTTTTTTAGGTAGTTTAGAGATGAAATTATCTTTCTGAACTTGATAAAGTATCCTCTTTTACATCTAAATTTCAACAAGAAGAGAAAGAACAAGCATCTCTCTTATGACACCAGCACAACACTGTTATAAGCCTGTAGAAGTATGTGATTTTTGGTTCTGGAAAATTAATTTCCTTTTTTAAGTATCTATTTCAAAATGTTACCTGACAAATCCCTTGTTGTTCCAGAACAACTGGCTAAAGACTGGGAGTAATTTAGTAAAAAATAGGAATGTATTTGGTGTTTACTTTGGTGACCTAGACTGGTTTTTGCCACATTTTGTGCCTATTTTAAATGGCAGTTATGCTGACCAGCTGTCAGTTCTCTAGGTAAGCAGTGATTACTTGGAAGCAAAGAATGGCAGCAGAACAGATAAAGTGTTTACTCTCTGTTTGCAAGTTTTTATATTCCCTGTTTAACCTCAGGCAGAAACAGATGTAAACATGGTGCCCACACCAGCTCTGGGATTCCAAGTACTGAGCAGAACAGTTTGATCTTTGCTAATTTTCCTTCAATTTGCCTAAGTCACAACTGCCAGAGAACCCTTCCTTTTCCTACTACCTCACTTTCCAAGCTGAAGCAACACTGATGGATGGAAATATTCCTGCTCAAAGACTTACAGGGTCTCAACATTTGTATTTATGACCACAAACATCTGAATCAACAGGGAAAAGAATCATTGCCATCGATAAAATAAGATTTAAGGGCATCCAGATTAGTCTGAATGGGGGAATAGTTTTTGCTACTGTGCTTCTTCCACATATTGTGCCTGAATGTCTCTCCTTCCTGAATGGGTAAAGACATCTTCTTGTCATTAATGATTTATCTCCCAGTACCTTCCCATTGCCCCATATTTTCCCTCCTGAAATCTTTGACAATGGGGAGTGTGACTTACATGGTGCATTGTTAATGAGACACTGCACAGAAAATTGTCCATAGGTTGCAAAACTGACTAAATTCCAAAGAAACCAAAACATGCAGATGGACTTGTTAACATCCAACACATTTGAACTAAAAAGAGAAAAAGCTACGAAATTACTGTAGCTGTTAGCATCACATATGTGCATTTACTGATATTATTGCTTTTTACTAATTTGCAAATAAATACCTACTTGTCTGCCTTTAATTATTGTGTGTCGCTTTCTCCCTTGATAGTCAACAACTTCCACACTATCCAGATATATGTCAACCCAGTACACATATTTATTGATGAGGTCTAGTGCCAGAGCAGTTGGCTGTTCAATTTTAGAGTCTACTATCCACGTCCTGTTCATTCCATCCATGTCACATCTCTCCACCTTGGCAGCATTCCCATAGTCTGTAAAGAAAAGCTTTCTGTTGAAAGAAAATAAGATGTGGTAAGTTTTAAAGGGTGTGAGCAGAGTGCCAAGCTCCTGGTAGCTCTGGGAGAAGGAAATTTTTGTCCTTTGCCATTTCAGTATCCCATATACCCCATGCTGATAATCATATCATAGTAAAAAACATTCACAATGTATTCTAATAAATCCAGTATTACACTGAATTATCTTTCAAATGGAATGTACAGAAGTTCTAAATGTATTTCCTTACATGACAGATACAACATGCAATACTTTACATAACGATCTTAAATATATTTTTGACCATTATTTCTACAGATACAACATGCAATACTTTACATTACAATCTTAAATATATTTTTGACCATTATTTGTAAAACATGGCAAGATAATTACAAATAACAGAGTGGCAAAGCCTCAATGAACTCAGATGGTCTGGAGAACAATTCATTGCATATGAGGTGCAACAAATACAGTGATCAATACTGTCAGGTTTTTCAAAATCTATTTCTAAAGGAGATGCTTTAGTCTGTACTGAATTTGTATCCAGCATTGGGAGGGTGCTCAGGCTTTAAAATGCTTCCACAAATCGAGTAAGTCATTCCATCCAAGAATAATGGGAAACTATCAAAGACTTAAAATTGCTACTAGAGCTTCCTAACCCAATGCTTGATTAGCATTCAGTGGGTTTAGTACACGCAAATCAATTTTGATTAACCTGACAATATTTTAACAAGATTACCTATTTGTGAGAACAAATTACACTTGCAAGCTGAAGACCACCTTGCCATGACTTTAACATGCTGTAAAGAATAATCTGATTCCAGGCTGAATGTTACTAAAACTACTTTGAGAATCAGGATTTCATTTTCCAAATGAACTGAATTATCTCCTAGTTATTACTGCTAATGGGAATAACATTGGATCTACAGCATATAAACCTTGAGATATCTTTATGGTAAAGAGCAGGAATTTCTAGCCTTGTAACTTCTTAGAGAAATACAGCATTGTAATGCATTTTAGGCTGGAAAGAATGCATGTTTTCTGAACAGCCAAATTAATTTCATAGAATTCTCATAGAACTATAGAATTTTCATAGAATTTAAGGGTTGGAATTGACTTGGATCTACAGCATATAAACCTTGAGATATCTTTATGGTAAAGAGCAGGAATTTCTAGCCTTGTAACTTCTTAGAGAAATACAGCATTGTAATGCATTTTAGGCTGGAAAGAATGCATGTTTTCTGAACAGCCAAATTAATTTCATAGAATTCTCATAGAACTATAGAATTTTCATAGAATTTAAGGGTTGGAATTGACCTCACAGATCACCTAGTCCCAACTCAACT
>NW_008680826.1:32492-67726 GCF_000695815.1 Acanthisitta chloris
CCCTCTCTGGCTCCTTGTAGGCCCTTCAGATATTGAAAAGTTGCTCTGAGGTCTCCACACAACCTTCTCTTCTCCAGGCTGAACAGCCCCAACTCCCTCAGCCTGAACCTCATATCCCATCTTCAAATAAATAAGAATCCATTTTATATGTAATTAAACTATTTCAAGTGCAGAATATGTAAATTGAAAAATCATTAAAAGTATTAAAGGCAGTAGAATCATCTATAGTCTATGTATAGCAGCTTTCAAACACCAAAATGAATTGACCTCAGAATCATAAAATAGGCCTTGAGGAGAATTTGAAAGGTCATGTAGTCCATCACAAGGCCATAAAGCAGAATAAACTTTACCTATAACATTCCTGAGGGATAACTCCTTTCCTGACAAGGATTTCTATTTATTAAAATAATTCTGAATTCCTATCTTGTCCTTCATTGCCATTCTGTATCCCAACTGTACTTTCGGAATATTTTTTGACACACACACTTAACATTCAGGTCTATATACATCAAAATGTGCATATTGCAGAATATGTGTAAAGGAAAAAATCATGCCTGCACAGCAAATGTTTAATTTGGAATGAAAACAGCCAAAATCCTGTTTGTATATAGAGGTCTACACACTTATTTATGTATGTATGCATTACATTAGCAATAACAAGGCCAACACCTAATACATTTAAAATAAGTTGTTTAAATGTTAGATGTACTCTAGTCTACAATCTGAACTTCTGGGGATTTGATTTAGGTTATTCAATGGAAGTTTGTTTCTACAGAATCACAGAACTGGTCAGGATGGAAGGAACCATAGTGGCTCATCCAGTCCAACCCCCATGCTCACTCAGGGCCACCCATGTGCTCATGGCACAGGACTGTGTCCAGATGGTTCTTGCATATCTTAGGCCATGGAGAATCCCATGACCTCTCTGGGCAATCTGTTCCAGTGTGTAGTGACCCACACAGTAAAGAAGTTTTTCCTTGTATTCAGATGGAGCTTCCTGTGCATCAGTTTCTACCTGTTGCCTCTTGTCCTATTGGTTGGCACCACCAAGAAGAGCCTGGCTCCAGCCTCTGACACCCTCCCTTCAGACACTGATAGACATTGATGAACTCCCCTCTCAGTCACCTCTTCTCAAGGCTGAACAGCCCCAGCTCCCTCAGCCTGTCCTCATAGGAGAGATGTTCCTGTCTCTTTATCATCTCTGTAGCCTCTGCTGGACTTGCTCCCTGTTTCTCTTGTATGGTTCAGCCCAGAATCTCTGGATTCAATAACTCAAATGAAGCTAATTTTCCCCACATAGAACCAACTGAGTTTGCTGTGACCACATGCCCAAACACACATGAGTATATAAATACACATAGAAATGCACACAGCACTTACAAAGACCTGAAGTTTGACTTCAGACTATTGCTTAGTGCTCAGTGTTTCTTACTAAGAACCTAACATCTCTACAAACTCAAATGCAATTTAGAAATAATTGTTTGCCTTTTAGAGCCAGAGTATCTTTTCAGATAGAACAAGAAATTAAATGTTTGCATGCCAATAACAAATAGATCCAGTAAAGAATATTTCATTTAAGAGGCTCCTCCACTTTCCTGGGATGGGGGCAGGGATGTCATTTCTTTGTTTTCTAAATGTCTGTTCTGTAATAACATCACTTGAAGCTACCATGACTTCATGTGTAAAGGACATTCTTTTTATTCTAAAAATCATTATTCTTCTCCTGGAGACTGACAACAATAAAACTGTATAATTAAATACAGAGGTAAAAGACAGAACAAGAAAGTAGTTCCCTAACTGCTGCTGTAGGATCAAAGCATTCTGAAAATTAAATTAAGAAAATGAAATGCTTTACCATGCAATCTTGAAATGCAATTCTGTATTTAAAGTCTAATGCAGATTATTTAGAATGAGGTTTAAACCAGAATTGCATCTCTAAAACATGAAGCAGACACACAATTACACTGCATTTCCTTTGCCTTGGGAGCTCTCAAGGATACACTGCACTAGTATTTATGTCAGCTCAAGGCTAATTTTTCTGCTCACAAACAGTGTTGGATTTGTCTCTTCATTTTTTATCAGAGGGCAGTGAAATCTTTTATCCATTCACAGAGTAATTTCAGGAGGAACAGTGACTATGTCCATGTTCCTGTACAGGCCAAGCACTGTGCACTAGTACTGACCTTGTGGGTCAGGCTCTGACAGGGACAGGGAAAGCTGTGTTCACTCATTACAGCCTTTATTTTCTGAGTTATTATACCAGTGAGGATGCTAATTGAGGCTCCTATAACAGCAAAAATTTTGGCACCAAACCGAAGTTTATTAAGGCATGTTATCCTTTGAGTGTGATAGACTTTTTCATGTGCAGAAGTTCTGATTATTCTCCAAGCTCTTTGACACTGGACAGACCCTGTGTTGTGCTCATTGCAAATCAAGAACAAAAAGGCCCATCTTCATCATCAAGTCCTGGTGCTTTGCAGGCATCCTCTGCTACTTGTTTTTCAAACTTCTTAAACTCACAAAACTCTAGTTGTTTTGACTCTTCCAAAATGGTTTCATTGTTGCTCCAGCAATTAGGAATCCACATCTAATAACTAATGATAATATCTTCTTGGCTAAATCACACTACCTGCAGAACACTTATTTGGCTTAAAATGTTATTTTCACCTGTCTTCTCCTCCAGAGGTATTTCTAGGTGACAATCAAAGTCTTTCACTCTCTACCTAGCAGCTAGAGATAAGCAAGAAAAGTCAGTGTTTCTCATCTCATAAGACAGGCCCTTTATGTTGCCTTTCTGTGCAGTTATTCCAATTTTAGGTTGGTTATTGAACAAGCATGGTCAGCACTGGGTGCACTGTTCCAGAGCAGAGTTCACTGGTGTCTGCACAACAGCTCTGTAACTTCCTTGCATCAGCTGGAGATTCAGCCATCACAGGATGACATTTGCTATTTTCACAGCTCTATTACACTGCTGATTTACACTCATCCTCTCACCAGCTATTACATACACTTTCCTCCTTCTGCTGATTTCCCAGGGTTCAGGAGACTTTCTCCAATCTATGAAATACAACCTGTTTCATAACTGAACTGCTTAGTCTTAAAAAGTTATGGTTGGAGCTTTTCCAAAGAGTCTGGTTTTGACTAGGAATACACAGGGACTATTCCCTCTACATCTGAGCAATGACAGCTCTGTAACATTTTAAAATATCTTCACTGACAAACCCACTGACTACAAATAGCAATAAATTTATGTTACCAGATAATAGTAATTCCACAAGAGAAGAATGCTGTCATGTGTCAAAAGTGACAGTGAACTTCCCAGTCCCTGCTCTCATACCAGTGGTCACAGAACCATTTTTCCCTCATTATCTGGCCCCAAAACCACATAAGGAGTGCCTCAAAAGGCCTGCTGTTCTTTCCTGACAAAGGCATCTGTCCTCAATAGAAACATCCTTTCAGACCCAGATAGTTCCTGTCTTAGTTCAGCTGCCAAACCTCTTATCACCCTTGGTTTTCTCCAGCAACTTGTCTCTTGTCACCTCCTTTTGTTTTCCAGCCTTTTAGTCACCATGTTCATAATCCACCTATTTAATTAACAGAGAAAGAAATGCTGTTTCTTTACAGCTACATTTGGTCACTCGCATTACTGAAAACTTCTAAAGAACAGAAGACACTAAACACTGCATAGCACAATCAGAGTTTGGGGGGCAAACCCACACAATTCTGCAGCTCTTTGGCAGAAAAACCCCATCACCCTTGAATGAAACAATAAGGTATCATGAAGTAGTTTTCAATTTTTTCCTGACATACGACTGTTTCACAGCTGGGTGCATTCATGTGTCATTAGTATTACTTTTTATTCCCTATTTCCCTCCTCAGTCTCTCATTACTCTTTCTAACAGGGAAAAGGTAAACTTGTCACCATGTCCAGAAGCTCATCTGCCTGGCCCCAGACTCTGAACTGTTCCCTGTATAACTCACACACCAGCCTGTTCCCACTTCTTACTGCTCCTTTAATTCCTGACTTGGCTTTTAAACCTCAAATGCTCCTTCAGTGGACGTATGGAAGAGGAATGTGTTATTGCACAGTAACCTCCATTCTTTATGAGCAGAAGCAAAACACAGTTTCAGGCATGGCCAGACAGGAGAGAGGCACAGACAATAAACCATCACATACCTGACAGTCTGGTGTGGTTCAGGAGCAAATAAATGCAAGTGTGGAGGCTAGATAGGCTTGGCTACCAAATCACTTTCGTCACAGACATATCCTAATTACACACCCTGCCCTTTCTGTGAAGGTATCCTATACTGGAACCTCTACACCACAGTCAACATGACCCAACCTGTGCCAGCTACCACATACCAGTCAAATGGCAATGCCATGGAAAATGAGACTTGTTTCCTCTACATCTGCTTCTCTCTTCCTTGATCTTCTTTTATCAAAGGTAAAGATGTGTTAGTGCAAGTACTACATGGTAGGGAAAATATAATACAGAATCACAGAATCAACTGGGTTGAAAAAGACCTCAAAGATCATCAAGTCCAACCCTACCATGGTCACTAGACCATGGCACTAAGTGCTCTCCAGCCTCTCTGTCCCCAGCCTGTAGAGCTGCATGGGATTCTTATGGCCAAAGTACACACTTAAAGGGTAGTACATGCTACTTAATCTGAGAAAGTAGAAGAAATGTTGTTCTGAAATAATTACAGGACCACTAGTTTAATCTAACAGGGTGGGAATTGCTGGAGAAGATTCTGAAGGGAAGAATGACAGAGAGCTTGAAAAATCACAGGAGAGAGTGAACACCAATGCATTATCATAGGAGGTAAATTAGTAAAGTGTATCTAGAAAACAGAATGTTTTATTAGGTAAATTTACTGCTGTGGACCAGATCTATCTAGAGTAAAGCAAAATAGTTGGAGCATACCTCAACACGAGTTAAGAGGAGAAAGGGCAGTACTTAATTTTCAGAAATTACACTGAAAGGATAATTTTTAAGACAGAAGACTACTGGAGATATTTCACTGATCTTGGCAAAATGATTAAGTGACAAAACGTTAGAGCCTTTTTTTTCTAATTTAGGAGAGGGATTACGGTGTGGGGGAAACCTCTGAATAGGAATGAAGGGAACTGGTGTGCAATTTAATTGATTTAAAACATAATGAGAAGATCATTGGTATTGAGTGACACCAGCCAGATATACTGTAGGACAGATAGGATAACTAAAATTATGGGGACTGTGGTGAACAAGGAACCTTCTTTACAGGAGGTGATCAAAACACCTAATTAAAAGAACTTTGTGAAAACATCCCTGGGGTTCTCTGCTTGCAAATTACAGCTGGTGGTATCAGGTGATCTACCTACTGGATTCTCAGAAGGGAATGGCCATGCAGTCCTATATCTGATTTCTATAGCATTTAAACAAAATGAATGTGATTTGATTAATTTACATTGCATTTAATTAATAACATGCTTTATAGAATGGTCCAGGACCATTTTCTTGTCTGCAGACATTTAGGTTGATTCCTGGGTTCAGTAGTTTCCTTCTTCATCCACATCTAAAGAAAAGAATTCAGCCACTCTCAGATTTAGCCCAGTTTTGGTTGCAAATGAGCCATGGCCCTTCATGTACCTGATATATTTTAGGTACTTGTAAAGTATTATTTAGTAACACACACAAACATTGAATAAAATTCTCAGGTTTGGAACAAAGGGAAATTTTTCCTCAGGGTAGGAATATAAACACCATTGGATTTGGTCATTTGGGTTTCTCTTTGCTTCTTTCCAGCACAAAGCAGCATCCATCACCTGGATGACAATTTCCCCCTGCAAAACCACACTGATTTAGCAGGGTTAGAAGTTACAGACTCTCCAGCAACAAGCCTTAATTTTTCTAACTGCTATTGGAGGGAAGTATGGGTTGGATGTTTTTGTGCTACATCGGAGTGAAATTCTATTAAAGCTCCTATGTGATTTCTGCAACGTAAAGGAGGACATATGTTCCAAATGTTCCTAGCATTTTGGAAATCTAGCAATGAGTGCCTGTGAGTAAAATAATAATGGTTCTTCTCAGAGAGCTGCAGATTTAGTGCCACGCAGGAAGCAGCACAGGGTCGAGCTGCAGATAAAAGTAAAACCCAGGCAGACAACTCATTCTCACCATGCAGAGCCAAGCTCCACTCTGCACAACAACCAGCAAAATCAGCAAAAGCTCAACCCAAATGCCTTAGGGGAGACATTTGTAATGAAATACACTACTCTGCACAGGGAAATCACCAGCTCAAATAAAGGTTTGCTTATTTGCAGCAACAGGGATGGCAGTCTGAGCAGCAAACAGGGAAAGTAGCTGTGAATTTGGAGATGGATTAATAAAAGAGCCAATCTGGTTTGCTGCTAAAGTAGCTACAAATTGTTGTATTTTTTCTTTGTACTAAAACTGTCCATCTATAGAAATATGCCTGGTATAAAGCTAAATTAGTTTGCCATCAGCAGTTCTCCACTCAATACAATTTCCTTATGGACACAGAAATATGAATTTTCAGAGATGTTCTAAAGTGAATGTAATTTGATAATTCAGGACTCTGATTTATTACATTGCTATGACTATACCCTAGTATTGTTTCAGCTTTTCAAAACAAACTCCTGCATATTAGTTTTCAACTTTAATCCTTTCCACTATTGAGGGAACAAAACCCTTCACCTTCTCTTCTCTTTGGGATGTCAATCAAATAAACAGTTTTTTAGAGCCCATAATAATCCTTATAAGGTTTTGTCCCCTTCTTTTTCCACCTAAATTTTCTCTGCAGAGAGAGAACTACAGATGCCTCTCCAGTGCACCCATCTACCATGTCTGGGTGTCACAGGAATAATGTAGGATAGATAGTAAAATGTACATCTGCCTTTCTGTCTTATCTCTTTTCACAGTTGCAATTTTCTCACCCAGACTATACTTCTTCACATGCAAAGCAAATTTGTAGTAAACCCATATCAACCCTACCAGATTCTCTTTCTTGCTCCACTTATGAATAGGTGTGACTGTACATGCTAAAAAAAATACACTTCTGGTATGTAACACCAATGAATCAAGGATGAACACACATAGAAATGAAAATTCAACTCATGGGTTTGGCTTGAGAATAGAACTACAAGGAAAGTTTGTCTTACACTCATTCTCATCACAATAGCTGTCTGGGGGTTTTTTTCCCATCAACAAGACTACAACAATGAGATGTACTCTTGAAAAACTGTATCCCTTGGCATATATCATATTTATACATGCTTAACCTACTTTCTGTCTACATAGAATTCCATATCTTTTCATTAAGATCATGTAATTACCTGGAGTAATTTTGTGCACAAAGTAATTTACTGAACAACAGGATGTTGTCTGAATTTTGCAAATTTATTCTCAAGATTAAATTTTAATAGGCAAACAAAATATTACATTTTCCTGTCATTTTTTTCACAATTATATGCAAAATTTTAATAACTGTCAGTTTGAAATGACAGACACATTGCAGATGTATTCCTGGATTCATTAAGGGCTCGGAACATTAGTATTTCATTTGTCCAATTATTGCCATTCATCAGAAAATATAAGGATTCAGCTTTCAATCAGTGCAGATATCTTGAAGCAGAGTCCTTTAAACTGTGTGTGCCTTTCCCCTTGCGCTACTACAAGCTCCTCAATCAGAATAAGAATGAAGAGACATTGATTATTCCCAGTTTATCACAAACCAGCTGTGCCAAATTGATGTGTTGATCCACTGAGAAAGTTCATTTTTAAAGACTACGTGCCATGTAACATGGTTTTATATCACCACTTAAGTAGACTTTTAATGTGATCCAAATGGTGCTAGTAGCAGATATAAAACAAAATAAAACTCTGTTTAACAGACTTTTATATAGTTATAACATGTGGGTTTACATCCAAACCATAGAAATATTTAAATCTGAAACATGCTGATATAGTCTTTGGATTATTTTAAGTAATTATTTTTGAGGATTAGATGGTTATTTTCAACTGCTTTATCAGAGGTACAAGATGCAGGGAAACAGTTTTGCTATAAAAATTAAAATAAATTTCCTTTCTTTGTTGGCAACTCAGGGTCTGATATATATGTTATCCTTCAGACTCAACTAGAGATATGTATTTTTAATTTATTATTTTTGATCATTCCGCTTCGAATGATTTCTGGAGCAACAAAATTGTGCCTCTTGTCCTTTCATGCTCTTTACATGAACCCAAGTGCATAGCAGAATACACAGATTCATAGACTTATTTTCAAAGGTGTCATTAGTATTGTACTGAAGCTCTTTCACAGAAAAAAAAATTAAATGCAGCACTTGTCCTGAAGCTGTTCAATTTTCACAAGATATTATTATATGCAGTCAGACTCTATTGCTTCTCCCACTTAATAAATAACCTTTTCCTTTAGTTGAAAAGCAGCAATATTAAAAATAGGATTTTAAGTTTTCATAACTTGTTCGGTGACTGTATAGGGAAAAAGGTAGGAAAAAGAGATTCCTAAAAATGTGTCTGAATTTCAGCCTGATGAACCTCAGGCTAAGAGGAGCAGCCTGGAACTCACCAGGTTTAACTTTTGTCCTAGAGCTAAGTGCAGCCATGGAGGAAATCAGGCCAGCACCAGCAGTAACTGTCTAGACACACTAGGCCATTATTTCCCCAACACAATCTCACTCCTCCAGTGGCTTTTCTTTCCCAGAATTTGAGACATGGCCCTTTCAACCCAATTTGAGAAATGAGAGTTATATGGACCATTTGGCACTAGGAAATGCGAAAAATGTACCCACTCCGTTTGTCAGAGATTTAAAATCATGTTTTCTACACCACCACCATCGATCACAGGATGGAATGCTTTCTCTTCAAATATGTGATTTCTGTCAACCAACTTTTTAGTGGCAGGGAATGAACAAGACAGCGGTTTTGCAATTTTAATTTGTTTTAAATTTATTATTAATGTGAAAAATAAATTTAAACAGTTCTTCCACCTTGGTATTTGATGACCTATACCAGATTAAATGTCAGTAATAGCTGGCATTTGAGAACCTGTCTCATCCATCTTCTACAGAAAATGCTACAATAATCATCATTATACAGGATTATATTAAATTAATCAAAAATCCACAGTTTGCACGCTTTAGGAATCTCAGGGCTCCTTCACAGCCAGCCCTGTTGAAAGGCTAGGATTACATTTGGACTCTTTAGATCCCAAAGGCTTCAGCCCCTGAAAAGTGATGATTTAAAGTCATGATGAATTAGCAATCAACACCAAGGATGGGGATTATTTTTTTCTTTCCAGAAAAGTCATGTAGAAATAGATCAGTGGCTTTTAAATGCAATGATGCCTCAAACTCTGAAAATCACAGTATTGTACACATCTGGAACTGACAGGTTTGCTGTGGGACCTACTCCTGGATGCTGGTTTTAGTCTGACTTTCTCATTTGAGCATTTCTTTTTGCTGCAGTTAAGAAAAGTCACATCGAGGAAGCAAAGGGACTGTGCTAGGATGTTCCTCAGTGCTGCTCTCTCAAAACTCTTGGGTTAGATTTAAGACATTAAATATATCCAATTGCATCAAAGCTGAAGATGATCTTGGATGAAGAAATAGGCAATGCTGTAGAATAATTAAGTCACAAAAATGATGCTTAAAATTTATGGTTTGAATGTATATATACATATAATTTTAATATATATAAAAATAAACTATCAAGCAAACTTTACACACACAATTAATTTCATGTTATGCCAAAGGGAAGAAAATACATCTAATATTTGATCTACACAAGCAAACACCGCTAACACAATAAATCTAGCTGGTTTATATTGTGTATATGACTATTGAGCACAGTGCAGAACAGAAAATAGGCAGTCTGGGCTTGGCAGCAATGGACAGAGCTGATCTTTAGCTCAACATTCCTTTGGGATGAAGCAGAAAACTTTGCAGATTAGGGAATTAGTCCAGTTTGATGATTCCAGTACTGAACAGCAACAAGATGATACTTGGGGCTCACCAAGAAAAAATGCATTTACTCAAACCAAATGAAATAAACCCAAGATTCTCATCCAGCATTTCCATGCTGTTCCTTAGAGATCTCCTTCTCTAATGTTTTTTTGCAAGGTAATAAATTCTGAAGTGAATAACAGAACCTACCCTATATCTTAAGTTCCTGATAAAATATCTGCTGCTGGAGAGATTGGTTTGGCACTGCTGGTCTGTGCCAGGCTTGGTAATGGCACATCTTTATGCAGGACTGCAGAGCCCATAATCTCCCTGCTACAGATTCCTAAATGGAGCATTATTTCATGTCAGCAACAAGTGGATTATTTGATGCCATGACTCACCTTGGCATTTGACAGCAAAGAAAACACAATAGGCAGTTCTGTTTCCCCATTAACTGCCAGCTAAACAAGTCATTTTCTCCCCAAAATTGTACATGCAAATTAAATTTAAAAAGCCTGACAAAACCAGTGTCTGCTCTGAAACAAAGATCATAGACAACAAATTATCAAGTTAATAGAAAGAAAAAGCAAAGCACGATTTATACAGAATCACAATATTTGAAATTAGGTTTCATGTATTGTATTTGAATTATTTTATCTCGTCTGAGATCAAAGACTTTAAATCTTCATGATATTTTTTTCTTGAGGCATTACAAAACAGAACTCAATTTCAGTTAAGTGACAACAAACTTGGTCGTGTTCCACCACAGAGAAGGCTCTAGTATTTTTTTGCTGTTGTTACTTTATTCTTGATCTCTTAACCTTTCATTTACAGCAGCTAGTCCTAGTGGGAAGGCAGAATTATTTATAATACCACTAATAATTAGTGCCTAATCACTAGAACAAATATAGAGCTGTTAAAAGACTGTATATATGCAGGATTTAAACCCAATGAATGCTGATTTGAAACACAAATATATAAACAACAGAAGGATTTTAATTTTGGCTTCCAAAGGTTCCCCAGCTGAGAGCCCATCGACGACCTGCCACATTACTTAATGTATTTCTACTGTGGCAGAGAAGTTACACAAATAACTGTCCAAAAATGTTCCTGTGTGCTGCTCTAGCTAGCAAATATTTTCAGCAGCTTTTCCTCAAAGTTTTACTGAATGCCATGGAGAATACAAAGACAAGAAACTTTTATATGTTGTGGTACAGAAGATAAGCAGGTTCTGATGGGAGTGTAGCAGTTAATTAATGGATGTTCTGTATTTTGGTGCTCAAAATGCTAAATATACATGCATTTATTTATTATTACCAGTTATTGGTTTTAAATTTCCCATTTCATTTGAGTGGATCATTCTAATAATCCTGATTTACTGAATCATCTGCTGCTATTTTCCACATGAAGCTTGTCTCATTTCAAGAGCAGTGAAAACCTGTGCTGGCATGACAAAGTACTTTAGAGAAAAGCCATATCTGTAATATACTCACTGTACTTGTTACAGAATTGTGAACATACCAAATGAATTAAATAAGAGACTGCAGGAAGCAGCCTGGGAATTGTGGGATCCAGAGGCAGAGCTTCCACTTCTGCTCCAAATACACCATTTATCTAATTTTTTTTAAGTAGTTTGTAAAATGTATTAGCATTAAGTTATGCAATATCTTTGCTCACAGAAATGATGAAGGGATTAGCTGGAATAAAACAAATAAACAAGCAAAAGTAAAAAATCCATACCCCTCTGTCTTCCCCAAAGAACACAGAAAGCAACCAACCAACCAGCCATGGGAAGCTTTCACCAAGTTATGCAACAACAAAATGAGGAGTATTTGAGAGGAGCACTGGGAAAAATTCTACCTACCTACCTACCTACCTACCTACCTATCTATCTATCTATCCATCCATCCATCCATCCAGGACATGGAACTGTTGGAGCAAGTCCAGAGGAGGCCACAAAGTTGCTAAGAGCACTGGAGCATCTCCCTGTGAGGACAGGCTGAGGGAGTTGGGGCTGTTCAGCCTGGAGAAGAGAAGACTTTGTGGAGATCTCATAGCAACTTTTCACTATCTGAAGGGGCTACAAGGAGCCAGAGAGGGACTCTGGGTTAGGAACTGCAGTGATAGGACAAGGGGTAATGGGTTCAAACTGAAGGAGAGAAAGTCTAGGTTGGATGTGAAATACAAGTTTTTTCTGTGAGGGTGGTGAGACCCTGGCACAGGTTGCCCAGGGATGTGGTGGCTGCCCCTACCCTGGCAGTGTTCAATTCAGGCTGGATGAGCCTTGAGCAACCTGATCTAGTGAGGAGGTGTCCCTGCCCAGGGCAGGGGTTGGGACTAGATGATCTGTAAGGTCCATTCCAACCCCTAAATTCTAGAATTCTATCTTCTACCTACCTATCTTATCTACCTGTCTATCCATTTATGTATATCTGTCAGACACTTTCATTTCAGCTACGAGACTGAGACTCCTCCTCCACTCCTGTTTGTTTTCCAGGGATAAAAGCTTGGTGTTGACAGCACAGAAAGAACTCCAGAAAGTCACAAACCATTACTGAATTAATAAAACAGAGAATAAAAAGCCACTTTAGTACTTCCATTCCCCTCCTGCTCAGTTCCACTCACAGGTCTGCACGAGGCATGTTACTGTGGAATGGGAACCACCTCATCCCACATTTCCCTTTAGAATGCTCAATGATCCCATTCCTGTAGTACCAACTCAAGTAAGAAGTTTCACAAGTGCACAAATCTAGTTCCCAAATACTTTTCTGAAACAGCAGAATGTATTAGCAGCACTGAGTCCTGAGCACAAGGGGAAAAAGGGAGGAAATCCAAACACCCTGGTGATACCTGCACACACCATTTCTGTAATAGCTTCTACCTACCTAGAGTTAGATAGGAAGGCAATTTCTGAAAATGACCAAACTGGAAAAAAGAATGAAGAAAAATTGCAGAAAAATAAAATCCAAACACTTTCCTGGCCAAGAATATGATTATCCTAATGTGCAAAGCAGTTAGGCTCTGCCAGCATGAACTGAGGCATCGATGGCTGAGTCATCTATGCTACCTCACAATTTAAATACAATTCTAAGACAATTTTAGAACTCAAAGAAGTGAAAGTTATGGCTGATGTCATTAAAATGATATGAAAAATGGGATTCTACCATATTTATGATGCACACCACCTCATCTCCCAGGCATTTGGTCACACAAGTGGTCACTAAACCACTTTTTCCTTGCTTCAAGTAGTCCTGCTCCTTCAGTCTCCCCAGGCACACAGCAATGCATACAGTTGCATTATAGAGCTAATTAATGAATCAGTTTTCTTAATTAAGTAATTATTTCATTTTAGAAGTAGAGGGAAGAATATAAACCCCAATATTAATGCTGAGCACATTATATCTCACGTGTTGAGCGACAGCAGCAAAGGAGCTGAACCTCTGCAGGACATGGAGCTACATGTGCCAGCCCAAGACATGTTGATGGAGAAAGCTTTTATTAAAATAGCTGATACAGTTAGAGGAGAAGATTCAAGCTTTTGTTAAAGTAGCTGATACAGTTAGAGGAGAAGATTCCTTTTCTAGCAGACAACCCTTCAAGTCTGAAAGTATATCATGGTGTGCCTACCTGTCAGGAAGGTTTAACTTCTCTGTTTTAAAACAAAATTGATACACACTGACATGAGCAGAGAGTGGATCAGCAAACAGCCTGGTGGGATTTGAAGGAGGGGCAGGGGCTGACTGCTTGTAAAGAATGAAGGCAATAGTCTACAGGCATAACTAACAAAATATATTTCAAGACTAGTTTTGTTATATTTATACATCGTTTTATTTGCCTTCAGAAAAAATCATTAATATCTGCTTTGCATATTACTTGCAGTAGCAGTTAATTTACTCTAATCAGCCTGAGGTGAAGGGAGCACAGATTAACTTGATGCTTTCTTCCCCTCACTCTGTTTGAACATAATTGTCCTCCTCTGACGTAACCCCAGTGAGTAATCTTACAATCTCCAGCACTATTTTAATCACTCCTGCTCCTCACTGCTCTCTCTGATGAGGCAGAAGACAGCCTGGGTTAGGGCACACAAGACACCACCTGCTGCAGAACACTCATTTCCTTTCTTACCTCATTAAAAGATCTATTCCTGGTCTTTTCACTTTTTATTCCAAAAGAGGGAAAAGAGAAGAGCTGTAAAGATGTTACTTTCTATTCTATAAAGCTGTTCCTGTGTTCAGCAACCAGTAATTGCTCACTATAACCTGCTTCTTGATGGCACCTGGCAAAGGATGTGCTTACTTGTCAAAGCATAATGGAGAGGCAGCAGCAGTGACAATCAGCACAGGAGATCAGATGGTGCCCAAATCCCAGTGAAACCCACGGGGATAGAAAGGAGAAACCCCTGGGAATTGGCTGTGCAGGTGCTTTTGAAAATCCTGATTGCTTGCTTTCCAAGTCTCAACATCACTGGGACCTAGTCCTCATCCCTGGGAAGTCAGATTCAAACCAGATCTCACTGCACAAGTTCTGAACCTCAAGCCCCTGCAGAGCCACCAGAGGGACTGAAGCACTCTGAACTAGGATTCACAGCAGCACTGCTCAATTATAATGCAAAACTCCAACCTTTCTGTTATTGCTGGGTTTCTTTTTCTTTTTTTTTTTTTTTTTGCTTTTTAATTAAACTAGTAATTGAGGCTGTCCTATGCACTGAACTCAATTAAATAAGTCAGGGTATGTACAAAACATGCTCTCAAAACTCTGCCACTCAGAGCCCAGACTGGAACATCTAATCTGCAAGCATCAGACAGCTGTAAACAGGAAATAAATTACCATCTGAGCATCATGCTATTAAATATGCCTGGGAAAAGGCACTCACCTCACCATCTACAAAACAGCTGAAAGTCCAAGGACATTTCCAAAGGTTAGGAAAAATTCAATCAAAAGGAAGAGTGGACTGGGAAGAATGGGGCATTTATTTCGTTTATTAGTCACATTACTTGACATTAAGAATTTTGGCTGAATATGAGAATGGGGCATTTCTTTTGTTTATCAGTTACATTCCTTGACATTAAGAATTTTGGCTGAATATTTTAGCAAGCATCACATGAAATGCTCTGGTAAGAGGGCAGTAGAGTGCAACAGATACCTCACTGGATGGGTTAAATCTGTTGCTGTCTAGATGAGCTCTTCAAATGTGCATGCACCTATTTCAGTATCAGAGAACCTGGCCCAACTTCCACTTTTGAAGCTTTTCTGCTGACCTATTTCAGTATCAACTTCCACTTTTGAAGCTTTTCTGCTTCCTATTACTAATTAAACAGCAGAGAGAACAAGAGCAAGAACAGGATGCATGAGAGAGCCCAAAAACGCTCTCATCTCTCTCTGATGAAAATTATTGATAAAAAGCCTCAGTAAGATAAGATTTGGTGGCTAAACACTTGTCTGGTGTGTTGGAGGAGTGGAGATACAGAAACTGATGTCCATGATATGATATCAGCATTCCTGTGGCTGTGGCTTTCCCAAGATGTTTCCTTTTTCATGGCAACTAAGTTCCCATGTTCACCTCAATATTGAACAGAAAATCTTTTGCAGGACAGAAAAAGTTCCTCCCAGCAGCTCTACGTTTGAAACAGCAAGATGTAAAAATTATTAAACTTTCTTTACAAACAAAGAAGTAGAAGACCAACCCTTTCTGAGGCTAGAAATCCTAGACATCAGGTTATTCTTTATTCAAAATACTCTTCTCACACTTAGGTATTGCCTAAACTGAAGGAAGCAGCTCAGAAGAGCAGGAGGTGTGCTGTTTGACTTACTTTGTGGTTCTCTAATCTGTTAAGCATATCCAGCTATTCTCGTATTCAGAGGCAGTTAAGCTGCTCCAAATCAATGCTCAATACTTTTTACACATTGCCATCACATATTTATAGAAACACTAGCTATTTCTAGAGAGAAATAATTGGACATAAAGCTGTTGGATGCTCATAACAGATCACTGGACATCAGTGAGATGTTCATTAATCTTTGTTTCAGTGTAAATGGGAACACATTGTGTTGGAAGTACAGAAATGGAAGCAATAAGAACAGAATCCACACATGTTTTATTAGCAGTTGTTTTTTGAATGAGTTCTCTAATGTCACATAACCAACTCAGTGATCCAAGAAAGATAAGAAAATCACAGGGTAAAAGCACTGAAAAGGATGATATTTATTAAGCCCCTTTTCAAGTTTTCCTAATAAAAATTCCATCACTAATTAGCCATTCGGAACTGATACTCATTAATTGTCATCCTCCTCCAAGCACTCAGCAACAGTGAGGTATTTTTAGAGGTGGTGAGGTTGAGGTGTAGAACAGTGAGCTCACAACACTGACAAGTATAAAAACAGGGGGAAAAAATCAGGGTGTTTTTTTAGCTCTTACACATGTGCTTTATCCATCTGTTTGTACTTGGGTCTTTACTAAACACCAAGCAGGCAACATGCCTAGAGCTTAAACACATCATCAAGTAAGAGAGATGTATTGGCATTACCTTGTTTGCTAGGTGTAGCAAATATTTGCTTTCATTTTCCAAGCCCTGCATTGACATAAAAGAATTTATAACTCTATTGAGTATAAAACCTCAAACTGGTATCATTTGGCTCATGCAAAATTTATTTGATGTGCTCCAAAAAAAAAAAAAAAAAAAAAAAAAAAAAAGAGGAGGATTCTGCATGGCCGTGACACACACCAAAAATGTACAAACTCAAAAGAAGTGCTCAGTTCTGCCTTCTGAGCACACAGCTACAAAACTTGGCAATAAATCAGTTTTGGTAAGGTTTCATTAAGACCTTCTCTATCTTTCTGGTAGAGGTCTTAGGCTTCTGCCACAGAGTCACAGCTGCTGCACTAAAGGCAAGATGCTTCATTTTATCAACACAGTGAGATATGTTCTTTGGTTTCCCTTGTTTCTCTAACAAATTTCCCTGACACATTTCTGGACAAAGGATTCTCTTCAAAGGACTTAGATTTTGCAGCTAAACAGACTTATAGGTCTTTATTTTTATTTTTTGGCTGAGATTCCATTGTTTTCTGCATGCAGAATTCATAGTTCTGTTCTCAAGGACGTGCACTTGCCAAAAGAGAAAGATGTACATATTCTCTGTGGTTTCTCTCACCAATCCTCTTTTACATCACTGGCAACAATAAATATTCCAATCTAAATATTCAAGTGTACCAATGTGAGCGTTGAACACTCGTAGGATCATGTTAAAGCCTGAGATTGTTCTACCTACACAAGGTTTCTTTTTGAAACACTGAAAGTATTTCATGTTCTTTCTTCATACTATGACCAGGGTAAAATGAGACTCTATTTTTCCTTTAACCTAAATTCCTGCCTCTTTCCTAGTCTCTCTATCCATCTGTTTTTCCACACTACTACTTAGTTCCTCAGTTAGATGTTTATTCCTCCCCAGGTCACTCACCTCACTGTTTTAAAGCACTGCCCCTTGACTTGAAGCCAGGAAGGTTGAGCAGTCTCAGCTTTCTTCATTTGGGAGATAAAAGGCTCAATTCACTCAGCTTGTTTTTGAGATCCTGAGTTTGGCATTTCAATATAGAGTAATTGCATATTCTTGCAAAGAGCTCATGTTACACATAGATAAATTCACTGCATTTTAAACACACAATGAATTTTAAAATGCATATAATGATTTGAAATATTTCTTCATTTCTGTCACTAAGCTGTTTAATTTTTTTTTCTTTAATCTATCATGACTGCAGCTATAAATCCAGTGATGGGAAATAAGCATTTTCATTTGATTAAGCATTTTTAAGCAGCACTGAATTTGGGGAACACTAGCTTGAAGCACAAAATGAGAAATAAAATGACACAATGAAAAGTAAATGTCACCAATCTTATGATTTAAAATGCAATTACAGAAGACTTAAAATCTAACTAATTTTGTATATAAATTTCTTTCTTTAAACTGTACTACATATGCAAAAATGCTGCACAGACAGCTTCAACTGCATAGGTCTGGGCATGGTCAGCCAGTGACCTCTGACCAGTGCCCTGCAAAACACTCTTGGTGCCAACAGACCTTGGTTTAATCTATTCTTTGGGAGCATGGTGCTAGAAACACAAAACAGAAGTTAAAAAAATCACATAAACCAGAGGTGGAACAACCTTCTAAGCCATCTCTAGACACAGAAGCAGCATGAGACATTCACAGGGAATTTTCCAGGTTTTTTAAGGGTTTTTTGGCTATAAATGAATGAAGTAATAGGGCTATGCACATATGTTGGAACTTTCCTGAGAATTCCTAGTTAGGATAATAATTTATAGCCATCAAAAAGATAAAATATGTATCTGCAGGAAATCAGAAGGGCTGGTAAGAGCCACCTCCCAGAGAAAACTTTAGCATTTTACCTTTTTTCCCCTGGTTTTATAGCATAATTACTGTCAAAAAAGCTTCCAAGAACACCTAGTCCTACAGAGAAGCTGAAATTTGAGGTACAGTTTGCTTGACAATTAGATTAGGGAAATGGAGGAAGCAGAAAATACAGACCCCATTGATATCCCTTGAAGCTCTAGCATCCACAGTGTGAGCCTGTTCAGCACTTCAATAGATTGGAGTTGATGGCACTGGATTTAAAATGATACTATTTACTTTCACAGAGAGGTAAACAAAATATGGAAACTATCAGGCTGAGTTCAGTGATGCACATATAATACCATTAGAGCTCAACTAAGTGCCAGTACTACCCAGGCTAAAGGGGCTGCTGAACACCTTAAGAGCCAATTTACCTTTCCTTCTCTTCCATAATTCACAGCAGCTGGTATTACCCTGCGTGCAGCTTCCCAGAAAATATCTGTTCCGTGATGGTACCAGTTTCAGGAGTGAGGTAAAGCATTTTATTGATATAAAAAGGGCTGGAGCAGCTCTCATTTTATACATTTTGCTTGCAAACAAGTAGTGACTGAGAAGTATTAAGCACACTTTCTTTTCTTCCCAATCTTTCCCAGCCCAAATCAAAGCATCTTTCCCCAGAGATTTGGCACTGACAGTGACAGTCATTACTCTTAATACTGAAATACAGTGTCACTTCCCAAACCTGTAAAATCTCTACTTAGAAAACAAAGTCTCTACAATCTTCACCTTGAGGTTTTGTTGCCATTTGTAGAAATCTATACTACACTGCAGTGGCAAAAACTTTCTATCAACACCTGTGGATTTCAAATTGCAAATCAGGAACTCTATTTCTCTGCAGTATCACAACAGCAAAAGAAAATATCAGCAGGACAGCAGATGTGTAAAGGTAAGATTTGGCTCGTCAAGAAAAATTTGAGTCCCATCCAACAGTAAGGGAAAATTGAAGCTTCGACAATTTGTTTACTTCTGTTTCATGCAAAGTGGCCTATTCATTGCTCCTATTTTCTCTTTACTTAAACAATAGTAGGTTGCTTGAATTGAAATGTAGTTCAACCATAGACAATTAACTAATGGAGACTTGTGTCACAGCACTGGAAAAGCTATTTTCCCACCATTAAATATTCAAACAATACATTCCTTTCATTTTCCTTTGGGTGCTCACATAGACATGGTTTTAGGAAATATGAACTGTGTGACTCTGTCTAGAAAAAGTAAAAATATCATTTGCATAGAATCAGAGTTGCTTTTTAGCTGCTTGGAAGAGTGAGAACGTTACCTAGGATTATTTAATACATGCCCATTTTATAACTGTATACAATTACTTACATGACAGTAAGACAGAATATACAACTTCAAAAACATAGGAAAGCTACTGTCCTAGCTCTTCTATCTATCCTATCCTCTTTCAGCAGAGAGAAAATGGCTAAATTACCTTTCTCATCCATGGCAAACCTAATACCAGCTCTCAAACCCACCACATGCTGAGGAGAAAACACAGCCCAGGTGCCCCTGGTTATTACTAGCTGTCATATTTTTTATTCTAAGAGGCCTGGAAGACTTCATTATCTGATTTTACAGTGGTACTTTACTGGTAACGAGTGAAATCCAAGTAAAAAAATCACAAAGAAATGAAATTGTGTGCCCCAGGAGGTGGCTGGCTGGCCATCCCCAGAGCAGGATTCTCCACAGCAGACAGCCTGGGTTCAAACTGTGGCCAACTCACCTTAACACCTGTAAATCAAAACAAAACCTGTGCCCTAGGAACAATCCACAAATTGCATGAAGTTTCTTTTTTCCCTAATACCTCCCCATGCCATCACCATCTGCAACATCCTAGTATGTCTTCATCCTGTAGCTTTCTTCTATTTATTCTTGCTTTCCTTTTCCTGTTCTCATTTTTTCTCCAAATAAGATTCTCCACTCTTCATGCTTTTGTCCAATTTGCTGCTTTTGCATTTTCACCTGTATCTGCTTGCCTGATCTCAGATTATTTTTACTACCCTGTCTACACCTGGCATTTCATGATGTTTATTCCATATCTGTCCATACTCATTTGGAGCACTAAACTCTACTTGTTTTTCTACAGCTTGCCAATGTGGTGCTTCAAAACTGAAGACAAAAACAATGGCCTCAAGACACTAAACCTCATCCATTTAAATTTGATCATAGAGAAGACTCTGTAATTGTGAAGTTCACATCTTTATTATAGTCTCTTTTGCCCTGAAACAACTCTGCAAAGAAATATCCTGGTAGAATAAGGTACCCATCATTAAAGCCTCAGTATGTGTGAATGTGGAGGCAAGCCAAAACAGAAATAGATAGCTTAGTTGGCTTTTGGCAAGATAGTGTTTGGCATTTAATATATCAAGTGGTAATCTGCATTGTATTTATTCAGCTGAGCATTTAAGGTGCATTTAAATATGAGAATGATAAATGGAAAGCAGTTATGCAAACTGCAATCAAACTCTAGGCTATTCTAGGAATTATTAAAATGGGATTTAATACAAAGAGAATGGTGTGTGGGGTGGTTTAATGAAAGATACTAAGAGTAGTACCTCTAGGGGTTTATTTGTAGGTGTAATTTTTTTCTTCCAGTGGAAAACCAGACCTCTAATGCAACTGTCTCATGAAATCTCATCTGTGTATGGTATGATAGTCTGTGTATGGCCTTGCTCTTCTCATTCACCTTTTACTGATCCTCAGATGCAATCAAAAAAATATCTGCAGGTGTTTGGTTAAAATCCAGTGCACAACCCACAGATCAGGCACTGATTTGGGATTAACACTTGTGATTGTACCACATTTCCACTCCTGGAGTCCTTACTGTCATATATCTATGGTCCAGCTCCAACTTGATTTCAGATTTGTGGATCCCTCCACATGATTCTAGGTATAGTAATTACCAGATATTTACACATTGTTTGTCATGTGTTTGTCTCATTCCCTTTGGGGGACAGATGTTGAACAGCTGCACAGGTACACTATCTTTTGCATGTGTAAGCAAGCAAGTTTGTATTTCTGCCTGGGATTTCAATCCTTATCTTTCTGCAATATAACATTTGCCATTTAATATATTAGAGGATAATCCATGTTATGTTTGTTTAGTTATGCTACTCAGAACATTCAAATCCAGGAATGTTTTTCTCTGCAATGTTCTCAATCAGTTGCAGGGGCTGATAGCAGAATTTTCTGGAGATTTTTGACTGCAGCTGTGTCTCTGGTTGGCTTTCTGTAACTTATTATGCATTAGAGTCAGTCCTACAGCCCCTTTATCCATAGGGTTCCTTGAATGCAAATACCCAAACGTGTTTGTGTGCGATTTTTTGACTAGCTGAGGTTGGAGCCAGCTGAGGCAAAAGGAAGAGTCAATATACTCATGAGTATTGTATTTCTCTAACAAGAAAGAAAGGAATCTATCAGCGTATTGAAATCCCAGTTTGACCTTGCTCGTGCTAAGGGTACCTGGATTTTAAGAATTCAGAGCTCTACTCTGCAGGAGCCTAAAGGTGAGACCCATTGCTGCAGAAATGGAGTGCACTGCTCACTGAGGTGTGATATATGTATAAATTCAGGCAGCCAAACCACAACACTGGTTTGTCCACATGATATATCCATGGTCTTCATGACAATGTTTGCCCCACAAGACCACTGCCTTGACCTCAGTGACTTGAACAGAGCTGTGATACTTTTGCACCTGACTTCAGGTCTTACACCCTCCTGCAACCCTAGTAACTAACGAGTTTGTTAGGGCTAAACAGTATCTCTTAAACCAAACACCACGAGGTGTATCCACTCCATATTTAAAGTGATGTTCACAATGCTGCATAGCTGTAAGTGAAATGAAGCCCATATTTAAGAGCAGCACATTGTGAGAGATGACTGGAGCTTGCCTATGAGTGCCTGCAGTGAGGATACAGTCCCTTTGCTCTTGCCAGTTCTAATTCTTGCTGTCCCAGAATGCAAGCAAAACTTTCCACTCAAACAGTAACATTTCATAGGCAGTATCACCTGCTGCCTTCACCTATTAAAGCTGATGCCTTCAAGGTGATATAGCTCATTGGTCTTTGGGCAATAAAACCCCCAAAACATTTAGCAATAACAATCTCACAGAAAGCAAAAGCATCATCTGACAGAGCACAGAAAGTGCCGTGGGGCACAGGAGGCACTGAGGGCCCCATCTGGTCTCAGCTGCACTGTCAGCAAGCACAGAGCACTTGCTGGTGGATGTGTTACTGCTTATGCCTTGTAGCTGGTCAATGATGTTAATTACAATTAGATGTTCACTGAAAAATTTTATGGCTTGTATGGACAGATGAACATGGACTTGATTAACAAGCTACAGACTAAATGGAAATGTTTCTGAAGCTAATGTTTCTGAAAACTATTATCATAGTTTAGTCAAGTAATATTTCCTGTTCCTAACTGGCAGCAGGGAAAAAGATCATACAGCTACATCTCTAAGGAGTACATGAGATGAAAGAGATGAATATCCTAATCCACTCTTGTGGTCTGTGTGTGGATATTCACGGTAATAAATCTCTTGTCAGAAAGCTTTTGCATCCTATCTCTCAGCAACTGTACTACTAAAACAGTCTTATCCTGTATGTGCTGGGGTTTTAGTTTCCTTTTTACAGAAGGGTCAAAAGGCAGCTCACACAGTATTGTGCTGACAGGCCACTGCTGCCAGCTCCAGTCTCCTCTAAGCTGTGTAAGATTCAGGTGATGACAGGCAGGAGTTCACACTCCCCACACTCCAACAGCTGTGCCTCTCTGCACCTTCCAGTGGCACTTTAGAAAATGGAAGTGGAAAGATTGTAGAAATAATTTTCTGCTGGGCAGCAGAAAACTATCTTTTAGAATAATAAGCAATGGGTAACAGCATACAGAACACATCTTGCTTTGAAAAAACAGCACCAAAAAGTAAGGAATGACAAGTAATATGGAGAAGAGAATTAGATATCACACTGTTTGGGGTGAAGTAGGATGCAGTTGGGTAAGGATGCATAGGAAAAACTGTCCAGTTTGATTTCAACAGAAATTGAAACAACCCATTGGCTCCCTCCTGTGCAAAACTCCCCTGACCTTCTTTTCAATGATTACTGAATTATCTACATAGATAAAAGATAGGGAGCACCTGGATCAGCAAGAGGTCTTCAGGAAAAGATCTAAAAGATGAGAGGATCCCAAAGCAAACACAAAGGTCCCAGTGCTGTTAGTCTTTTCTTGGCAGCAGCAGATCTACCTTGAGTTAGTCTTAATATCACACTGAGTCCATGGCATCTTCTCTGGCAGATGTTCACCCAGTCTGTTCTTCTAAGTCACTCTCTGCTGTGACCATGTTCAAACACTGATTTAAAACTGCTTTTTGTTTACTTTGGGTTCTTGTACAGGTCTGGTTTAGAGTATGGTAATACAAACTGCTCTCTGTTGAGCTCCCTCTTTTGAGGAAGAGACAGTTGGAAGGGTGAAGTAAAAATAGGAGCAGAAAAATGTAACAGGAAGACAAACATCAGAGTGGCTGAATTACTTTTACCAAGGTAACACCTAACCCAGAATCTAAACTCAAGTCAGTCATGTCACATTGTTAAGCAAAACCTCCAGAAAAAAAAGAGAAAATATTACACTGAACTGTTTATAACAGCAAACAAACAAACTTTCCTAGTTCCCTTAGCTTCCCCTATATAAAGTGCAGTAACTAAATAAACAGAATTTGGATGAAGGAGGTGCTGGTGGTGGGAAATATATGAATAAAAGTTGCAAAACTTGAGTTTTCTTAGTCTAGGTTAAAAAAAGCATCTGTAAGTTGTCCTGAAGTAACTAAAACATCACTACAAGAAGAGGGAAATAAACTGTTCTTCATGTCAGCATAATTAAAGGCAATAAGCTTAAGCTGTAAGAGGCAAAGAACATATAGTTCATGGAATCTCTTCTCTGAATATTATGAATTATAAAACTGTTAGACAAAACCTCCCAGCAGAATGTTTCAGGCTCATCTGCCCTTCCTCAAATAAGGTGATAAAATATGTGACTCCTCAACCTCTAACTCTAGTATCTACTCTTTTTCCATATAAACAGGAAAAGCTAGAGCAGGTGTGGATTTAGGTACTTTATCTCTATGCTGTGAGCTAAGTAAGAACCAAATAAAAATATGTATCAAATCCATTGCAAGCACAAATCCAAGCATTCAAATCTTAGCAACTATTACGATCCCTGTGTTGTCTTAAATTATCCCTTGAGATGAGCAATCAAAATTCTTTGATTACATCCATGCTTATTATTATTTCAAAACACCCTAGCTGGTGCCCTGAAGAGTGACTATTGCTTTCTTACATAATGTGATGCCTTGTGCCCTTCAACAGAGATGCATTTTGTTCAAATCCTGCTCTGAATGCAAAGCTGCTCATTTCCCAACAGGCCCTTCCCAGTGTTCACCCCTCTGTCTCCTACTGCTTCCCATATATTAAGGAACTCTTCTTGACAAAATCCTCCCCAGCTTAAATGAAGGAATCTTCCATAGAATTTAAACCTCAGAATTTCAAGCCTACCCACTAATTATGACTGCTCAACTTAATATTGCACAGCCTGATTTTGCCTTTGATATTGAGATGTTCTATTTTCAGAGCCTCATTCTAAATCACAGAGAGTTAAACACAGCCAAAACTTGTGTGAGGACACAGTAAGCTCATCTTAGCTATTCAAATATTATAAAATGCATAAGCAATAGTATCTTGTGGAACATTTGGCTAAAATAATTCACTAGCCACAGACAGGAACCCTCTCCTAAATTCATGGACAAAATCACAAGTAGAATTCAGTTTTATTTCCCAATAAAATAACACTTTACACTATCCCAACCTCATTCATGTCCTTCCTACCAAAAGGAGGTAATAAATGAGGAAAGATTCAGTAAGCCTGATGGTCACTATGGTCTCCAATGTGCAATCCAGCTGTGGGAAGAGAAGTGACTGTCTGGATCTGTGTGTTTGCTGTGTGCCTGACACACAGATACACACACATACAGTACAAATAGCCTGATTTAAACAACTGAACAGTCTCAGCTCTTACCTGAGCTAGGTGTAATCTGGAGACATTCAAATGCCAGCATAGTGAATGTTTAAACAATACCAATATTATGCTTTCACTTTTCAAAAATGTTGGCATATGTATCAATTTTGAAAATGTGAGCTGCACACAGCAACATGTGATGATATACTGAAGTATTACTGCATTGAGAAAACTCTGCATGACAGATAACAAACCAGCAATTTAACAGGGAGACTAAAACATAAAACCAAACAAATCCTTGAACTTTCAGATGTAACACTTTCACATTAGCAAACCATGTCAAACACTCAGGAACACAAACAAGAGCTTGGCTTGCTGTAGTCAACCAATTCCTGTTCCAGTTTAAATATTTTGGTTAGGGGTCTGATTTGCTGTTGAAGTCAGTGTAATCCCTGTTGGGAATGCAGTTTGCTTATTCTCCTCTCCTTATCCTCAGCCAGAGGAGCTGTGCCAGCAGAATATACCATGTATTCCTATTGTGCTGGATGAGATCAGCCAAGAGATGGTGCTACAAAATCCCTGTGTCAGGAGGAGTCTGTAAGCAAAACTGGATGTTTGTATAACTTACAGAACTGTAATACTAAGTGGTTGTTTCTCAGCAGATAAAAAAGGCAGTGAGTTTCAAATCTCCTGTTAATACAGTTTTCTCCTTTAAAATCTGCTAAATACAAATCCCTGAGTATTTTGGT
The DNA here is from genome assembly GCF_000695815.1 of Acanthisitta chloris. Lineage (NCBI taxonomy): Eukaryota > Metazoa > Chordata > Aves > Passeriformes > Acanthisittidae > Acanthisitta > Acanthisitta chloris. Next base: position 58,620 of record NW_008680826.1, read on the forward strand.
TTGGGGGTTGTAGATTTGCTGTCAAATCTTAATGAATAAAAATGATCTAAACCAAGCTGAAGCAGAGTCAATGAGAACATTTTTTTTCCCAAATGGCCTTTTTCTAGACTTCTCTATGCTAAAAGTTTGCATTTTCAGTGAGCTAATTACCCATGGACTCAAGGTAAACATGTTTTCAAGTGCCAGTCTGGACACTGTCCAAACTCCTCAATTCTCTTCCTTAGAAACACTAAACCTGAGGCCAACAGCAAACCTGGACCAAGTTTTTTTGTGTGTATGTGCATGTGTTTGTGTGCATCTCTGAAAATGAACCACCCACCAGAAATATCTGGGCATCACTAGAGGAAAAGTCTTGGGAAACTTATAACATCAGAATACTCTGTGTTAAACATAAACTTTTTGTTACTGTTTTCATTTTGTTCATTTTAGAGAAAAAAATAAATCTTTCTCTCTTTATATTTATATATAAATATACATTTTTAAGTCCACAATAATGAAAGTACATCTTAAAAAAGATGGTCTTTAACAGCTGTATTTTAAGATGTTTTTTGCTCTTCCACTCATGCAGTGCTCTTATTCATATCAGAACCTCTCTTCAACACAAATGACCTTAGAGAAGCTGATAGATAATAAGACAATCAGGTAATTAAAAAAAATAAATAATAAAAGGAGACTTCAAATGGACACGAACATAATGTCTGTGTATCATGAAGCCTTAAACTCCCATTTATATTCTCATTTAGAAACAAAGTGGCCTCAATTCTCTCCAGCTTAATTGCTTTCAACTTGAGGAAAATCAGTGATAGGGTGATTTAAATCATGTAGCTTTTGCCTGGACATCTCAGTTATTAAAGAAAAAGAAGTACTTCAGGACTTCCATTCCAGGCAGAATAACATGTCCATTTCCCATCTCCTGCACAAATAACAAATTCTCATTCATAGACTCACAGTCATTTCAGTAAAAGATGAGTATTTTGATCAGAAGCTTAATTAGCTAAGGACTGAAGGACAGGGATCTGAGGATAGGCAGAAGAGTAACTACACTAATTACACAGAGAGTGTAAAACTCAAGTGGGAGGACATGTGTTGGATCAGCTGTGAATTGCCTCAGGCAATCCAACTCATGGAGCTTTAGTAGTGTCAGTGCTGCTCCTGTGTTCAGCCTGGTCTGTGGAGACAGCTCAGATGGTTAGGGACCAGAAGCACCAGGGACACCCCATGAAAAGCAGGTTTGGGTACTGAAGATGCTGTAGTCAGACACAGCTGAGTTCTTCAGGTGGGTTCAGAAGAACCTGAGCCCATTGAGGTGCACTGCTCTCAAGGTCCTCTAAACCAAACTTCTATGTGAAAATAATTTCCTTTTTGTAAACTATTTTATTGGCTTTTCATATTTTTAGACACTACAGCTATACACCGAATTTTCATTCTTCTTGACACTACTCAAATATTGCTCCTACTAGTAGCAGCATATGAAATCCACACTGGGTACAAGTTACACAAGAATTTCAAAAAGGTTATTTTAGTACATGCTTCATCAATATTACTCTAGTTAGTTTTTTATTCTCCAGACAGCAGCACTGGTTATTGGATAATACCATCTCTCAGAACAGCAGTAAACTGCTTTAAAAGCACTGCCAGGGTTCACTTTGCCAACTCGTTCACAAAGAGTGATAATCACTGGAAAAATACATCCTTTGTCACTCACAGTTCATCATTGCTATTAGTACCTGCTTTTGTTTGAATGCAACTTGGTTTGGGCACCAAATACAGTCCACCTTCAAGTATATACAGATTGGATATTAATTATAGTCATCAATTATTAATTTCAGTGATATTTGATTAATAAAAGTTATGCACAACAGCCAATGTACTCATAATTAGTAGAGAACATGTATGTACCAAACCTGTTTGCTCTTATTCTGCTCTAATTGTTTTGATCATAGTTGTCACTTTGATCCAAACCAATAACTCAATGTTATTAGTGAGTTCAGTTTTAATGGAGTTGAGTAATGTACTTGATATTTTGATTCCTTCAGTCTTGTCAGTGACTCCAAACAATTTTCAGCTGAATTAGCTGATGTTTTCATTCAAGCTCATGTCACTGTAAGTTCCTAAATTTTTTTTTTCATTTATCGAAGAGAAGAATTATTGTTTCTTCTATTTTCTGTTTGCATATGGATGCAAAGTTCAGTTTTAATGGAGTTGAGTAATGTACTTGATATTTTGATTCCTTCAGTCTTGTCAGTGACTCCAAACAATTTTCAGCTGAATTAGCTGATGTTTTCATTCAAGCTCATGTCACTGTAAGTTCCTAAATTTTTTTTTTCATTTATCGAAGAGAAGAATTATTGTTTCTTCTATTTTCTGTTTGCATATGGATGCAAACTCATATCCTATCACTGTAAATTCCTAAATTTTTTTTTCATTTATTGAAGAGAAGAATTATTGTTTCTTTTATTTTCTGTTTGCATATGGATGCAAACTCGTATCATCTTATTTTGGGAAAAAGAGCAGATGACATTGCCCCATGTTCCTTTTTCTTATCAAGAGCAGCAGCCACAAGGTTTCCTGGTGAGCAAATCTGTGCTGCTGCACAAGAGCCAAAGTTTCAAAGGAGATAAGATCCAGGGGGAAATATAAAGGTGTCAGAGTTTTATGCCTCAGTTTAGCAGCAACAATTAAAATTTAAAGATAGAATAGCTCAGAATGGGAAAAAGTTTTCTAAAACCCGAGATCAGTCAAAAAATCTTTTCCCTAAATGTTTAGCAAGAATTTGAACTAAAGAGATGATAACAAAGGAAATATCATTTTAAAAGACTTTTTTTTGTCTGGTAAGTATTTTTTCTCCTCTCATTTTTTTCTGGTCTGATAAGTATTTTTTCTCCTCTCATTTTTTTTTTTCTGTAGCTCCACTATTAAGCCATTTCCAACTGTTCACAGCCTGAAAGAGGTTGTGGAGGGGGAGGATGAGCAACAAAATCTGAATTCTTAATGAAAACTTTCATATTATGATTAGTTACTACAAAGTTTTTTTTGAGCTTTTTGGTCTTTTTTTTTTAATGAAGAAGATTCTTTTTCAGGTCATCTTTCAAACTTTCTAAAAAGTGAGTGGATCTTATATGTATCTTACAGCTCTTTGAAAATCTTTGTCACAAGAAGAGGAAAAGAGTTCTTTTAATAATGGCATGTTATTAAAATACTAATGATTTTGCTGTTTAAAAGTGAGCTTTAATGATTATAACTCTCCCCTTTGATCAGCAGAAAATGGTGACTAATCCAAGAGGAAAAAATAAAATTTTAAGACTCGGAGATCTCTCCCAAGCCTTGTGACTTGTATAAAAGAGAGCAAAAAGAGAATAAAACAGGCAGCAGGCAATAAGAGCAGATGTTTTATTTTTATCCTGAAAGACTCCCCTGTGTAAATAACAACAAAGCAAATAAAGAAAAATATATACTGGTTTGACCTCCTCTGTTTTTTGAATTTCTGCTCTTCCTCCCCTGTAAGAAACTTCTCCTCATTGATACCAAATGCTTTGACTTTCTCTCCCTTTTCCTTGTTCAAGAAATCACTCAAAACCTAATTGCCAGTTATCACACTGTCAGGACATTCTGACAGGTCAGGCTGAAGACTTTTTTCTTTCTCCCTGCCTACCAGAACAAACCCTCAGGCATCCTGAGCTGTCTCCAGCTACTGTCTCAGAACAGGAGTGAAGCACAAGGCCATGTCCATCTCAAGCCCAGACACAGGGACCTCTTCACCAGTCAGGCTAAATGGGAGACATGATTCAAATCAAATAATTTGCAATATAGAAAAAAAACACAAAAGGGTGGGAGAAAGAGGGAGGAAGTAGGGATTTAAAACAGAGATAGTTTGAATACTTTCATTAAAGTCCAAAATCTTGAAAAGCAGTGCCCAGTCTGTGGCTCAATGCCAAAGTGCCATCAGTGCCATCCAGCACCCAGTTCCCAGAGCAGCACCTGCTCTCCCTCCCTTTGAATGCACAGGAGATTCTGTGGCAAAGCCCAAATGCCTCCTGGGGCAGCCCAGGGCACTGCTGTACTCTGTGTTTTTAAATCATTTGTTTACCTTCTATCATGTTTGACTCAAAGCAAATATAAGGTGAATGCAAACTCAATTCATTGTCTCTAAAGTACAGTGCATACATGACTTGAATTTTTAGAAACATGTAAGTACAGAAAAAAAAGAAAAATAAAATTACTTTTGATGAAATTGATTCAGGAAGTCTCTCTCCACTCCCTCACCAACTGACTTGCTCTTTCTTGGACAGTGCAGGTTTCATACTACAGGAACTCAGGTTGGCCTTGGGCTCTGTCCCGTCAGATTCTCCAGGAGACACTTTACCCATGCAAGAGTGTCATTGTTTCCCCAATGCCAAACAGGTTTAATTGTCAGCCCAAAACTCTTTCTATTTATATCTGGAGGTTTTCAAGATGAGACTGGATGTGGCACTCAGTGCCATGGTCTAGTAACCACGGTAGGGTTGGACTTGATGACCATTGAGGTCTCTTCCAACCTGGTTGATTCTATGATTCTATCTCTTTGACCTTTTAAGGGCTGTTTTCTATCCTCTGGGATGGCTTTTTCATACCCTTGGCACTATCTCCTGTGCATGACTCTCTACTAAGGACAACTTTCATTCAATGATGTGTACAACTTTTCCCAATCCATTTGGGTTTTAGAGCAAACTGCTGGGTAGACCTGACATTGCATTTGAGCTGTCCAATGAACACACACAACCCATGAAGATAATCACACACAGCTTGAGTAAGAACCTTTGCAACTGCAGCTAATTGTGCTGGATGACAACAGGTTTCACATGACTAACACCCAACTTCTTCCTCTTACCCCTATGAGAATTATTTCAGAAGTAGAATAAATTTTCAACTAAAAAGAGAACTTTAAAAGGCCAAAACAACTGTCTCTTATGATTTCCCCTCCCCATATCTCTCAAATATGATATTTTTACCTGCTGCTCAACTCTGTGCTTGCACAGAAGGCTGCATTGCAAAATGTCATCTTACTCCTTGTCCTATTTTTACCTGCTGCTCAACGCTGTGCTTGCACAGAAGGCTGAATTGCAAAATGTCATCTTACTCCTTGTCTCCTCCTATTTTTTGAAATTTTGGACTGAGGCAAATTTCCCTACTGTGTTTCAAAAAGATCATTATGCATTTTTAATTATAATTATTATTTTCATACTGTGGCTTTGATTTGAGCCACAGGAAAATCTCTGCTTAGAATCCTTTGAATTGAAGGGGAAGTTAACATAATATTTTTATATTTTTTTCTCAGCACAAGTTTCTGAGATGATGAAGTGGAAAACTTCAGCTGCCAATTGTCCCTTTGCTTCCCTAGTTCCTCTTTCTGAAACACAAAGGTGCCAACTGATTGCTACTACAGACTTAAAATGCAACAGAATAAAGATTTTTAAGTGTTGTGTAGCAGTTTTTTTCCTGACTTATTAACATCGCCAAGAAATGGCACCTAACACCCTAACACATTAATAGCTGTTGTTCTTCAAACATCATCATATCACAATCTCTTCTTGTATGCATTTACAAACGTTGTGTGAAAGAAGTAAACAAAGCTTGTGGGTTTTTTTTTATTTCTACACCATAGCAGAAGGAAAAGCCGATTAAAAGATTTATTCAAATATTTACATGGCACACACTGTTGCAGTATTAAAATGTGAGCTTGCTCCTTTCACGAATCTCTTTTGCAGTAAGTCTTTTCTCCCTTTTGTTGCTGATACAACTTTCAAATGGCAGTTACAAGTTTCAGTGATTCAGCCTCTACCTGGACATCCTCTCCAATTCTCTTCCTCCTCCTCTTCTCCCTCTCAGTCCACCTTGCCTTTATATTGACCTGGCAATGTGTGCTGGCAGCCCAGAAAGTCAACTATGTCCTAGGCTGCATCACAAGAAGCATGGACAGAAGGTCAAGGGAGGTGATTCTGCCTCTTTCCTCTGCTCTGGTGACATCTCACCTGCAGTGCTGTGTCCAGCATAAAAAGGACATGAACCTGCTGGAAGGACTCCAGAGGAGGACACAAATATGCTCCAAGGACTGGAGAACCTCTGTTACCAAGACAGGCTGAGAGCTGGGGCTGTTCAGCCAGGAGAAGGGAAGGCCCTGTGGAGGCCTTAAAGCCCCTTCCAGTGCCTAAAGGTGCTCCAAGAGAGCTGAAGAAAGACTTTGTACAAGGGCATGGGGTGATAGGACAAAAGGAATGGCTTTAAACTGAAGAGGGAAGGTTTAGATCAGATATCAGGAAGAAATTCTTTCCTGTGAGGCACTGGGACATGTTTCCCAGGGAAGCTGTGGCCACCCCATCCTTGGAAGAGTTCAGTGCCAGATTGGATGGGGCTTGGAGCAGGGAAGGTGTCTCTGTTTATAGCAGGGGTTTGGAATGAGATGAATTTTAAGGTCCCTTCCAACCCAAACCACTGATGATGATATGATTCTATGACACAGAGGTTCATGAAGGATGTGCCTAAGTCATTTCCTCACATTCACACACAATATTGCTCTACACTCTGCTCCACACATCCCTCCACACACCAGCCTTGATCTGCATGTCCTCTTTGTAATGTCACTGTATGTGCCCTTTGCTCACACATCTCCTGATGTTTGGAAGAGTTGTGTAAGTGGGTGCTAGATCAATACCCTCTGCATTACAAACATTCTCCTTAAACTTCGTATTTTTCCATAAGTCTGTGAAATACAGTAGAAAATTGTGCACAGGAATCTCAAATAGCATCAGAGCCATTGGTACAAGTTGCACATTTCTGGAACCAGGAGTAACTCTGAGGCAGAAGCTGTATCCACTGTTCCTACCTTTCCCCATCTCCTGGCATTTTCAAAGATACCAGAAAATGGGTCTGAGGAGAAATTAAGACACTGTGCTATTTATATTGCTCCATGTATGTTAGATGTCTAAGCAGTAGAATCAGGACAGAACATCTCACATGCTCCTGTTGGGGGGGAACTGCACTATCTCCCTACTCCAAGGCATTTTTCCATTGTAAATTGTCACCATACATTCTCCATTGCCATTGTGGTGCACTGGAAGGCAACAATTTGCCTTGAACACTGGAGGTAATTAAGTAGACATATTTACAGTATAAATATGTAGGTGAACACAGTTACCAGTGCATTCTACAATATTAATTCCTAATGTCCCTGAATGCCTTCAAATATCAGATAGCTCAAACAAAGTGCATTTTATGCTTCCTATTAAATACAAGGAGATGCAAAGTCATAAAAAAAAATATGCTTGGTCTATAGACATTTAGCTGGTTTGTGGTAGAAGTGGGAGAGAACCTAAATCTTCTCTATCCTCCTGTGAGTTTTAAATGTGTTACCTTCTCCATCATCGATGTAGGGTGATCAAAGTCTCATGAATATGCACACTGGTTGCCAAACCAGCTGGAATTCTTTAAAAAGCCATTCCCCACGAGTACAGCAGACCTACACTGAAGACCTTAGCTACAGACAAACTCATTCTAACACAGCTGATATTTGTTTCATGTGACAGTCATCAGCACCACCATCAATTTTACACCAATTTCAAGGACCAGCATAAGCAATCGCTTCTGTTTCTTGACCACTGACAAAACCAAGTCCCATACTAAAATTTATCAAAACTAGGAACTGCAGACTTATGGAGCCAAATATCTTATTTTAAAGGCATTTGACAGATAATATATTATTGCAAACCAATTTATTCTCCCTCTCTGTTTCTGTTTGTCACTTTTTTTCTTACTAGCCTTGTTCTAGCTTTTTCTTCAAGCCATGTTTCACTGCCAAGTCTGAGCTCTCAAGTGCTCTCAGTGATCAGTGGAGACACAGTAGTAAAGGCCTCCCTAACACAGGTCTGACACATGCACTGAACTGAAAATTAATTAGTCTATGAGATGAGTATCAGTATTGCAAATCCTCCAAATGGGTAAGATAGTCCATGGTGGGATGGGGGATTTTTCTGGTGGCCATCCATTACACATAGTCTGCAATAATCAAAACATCAAACACAGTTCAGATTGATAAATGCTGAAATCCTACCAAAGTAACATGCTAAGATTAGAAACATAACAAACTTGCTTCCTCAAGAGCTGTAGGAATAGCTGAATATTTCTTCTCTCAATTTCAAGTTCAGTTTTAGAAGAGTAACGAAAATTCTTTCATTCACTATGATACGAAAGAAGATTAGCAGCTCAAGTTCCATTGTAAACTCATAGAATAATATAAAAAACCATTACCACTAAACATCTGACAAAACTTTCAGGCATGGAGATGTAAAATTAACCCCACTAAAGAAGTATTCCTGAGTGCAGTGAGGGGAAACATTGGTAATGAAGACATTTCCCACCAGTGCTTTAGCTGTTTGGCTAAAAGCAGAATTTCTGGTTCACGAGAAAACTAAATGCATAACAGCTCAGACATGAACATGCAAGAATAGCAGAGCTTGACCATGTGGTCCTATAGGAAGTTTATCATAGACATAAAGGCTTGTGATCACTCTCTAAATTCCTTAGCACAGGAAATATTCTGTTCTGTGTGAGTGTAGGAGAACAACAGGAACAATGAACATTCCATGACAGCATCACATGTGCCAAGAACAAATACCTCACATTTAATACCTTAATAATACCTTAATATGAATTTCTTGCATGAGATAAAATCTCCCAGAACAGCCTGGACTTCATATTTAAATACAAAACAACCCCAACACAAAATGGTATTTATAATCACATAATTAAAATGCACAAACAGAACTGCCCTAAGAACCTATTGCACACAACTTTGATGCACTCCATTCATTTATTGTTCCTCTTGCAGCATTTGTTTAATATGGATGTTTTGGGGATTTTTAAAATAAAATAAACCCCAGCAAGTTACTCAGACAGCTAATGCTTTGACAGAGAGCTAAGTCTCAACTACTATCAACATGAAAAAGGAATGCAAAGAAAAAGACCAGAAAACAAGAGCAAAACGTTTATAAACATCCCAAATCCTTTTTGATTATGTTTGCATTCTGTATCAAAACCCAGTCACAAACAAGCAAAACTACTATATGTTTGGGTTC
>NW_008680826.1:67746-77241 GCF_000695815.1 Acanthisitta chloris
AACAGAACAACATATGTCAGAGAATTAACAAAACTGCCAATAAAAACAGTACAGAAATAACTGCTGAAATGCTAAATGTATATTCAGAGAAAATCTTCCACTCAGTGTTTCCACCATGAAATAAATGGATATTGCTTATGAAGTATCACACTGTAAAATATCATTTGCACTTCTGACCTTTCCTACAGGCCAATACTCACATCTACCCAAACCAGACAATATTCCTCCTGGATAGGGCACTAAGAAAGGAGAGTTTGTTAGCCAGCAAGTAACAATTGAAGGAAAACAGTCTCTCATTGTCCATTCCACCTCTTCTCACAAAACCAAAGGCTTGGATACAATTCTTACATCCCTGACACATAAGATTAGCTAATGGCAAGCTTGAAATTCATCTAGTAAATCCAGCAAAGAATATATGAGGAAATGTATAGAAAAAAAAGGCTGCTGGGGGCAAATTTGAAAGCTTCAAGTTCTTTCAGATTAGAACTTGCAGAAAATTGATTTCTACATGAATTTTTCTTTTCCTTTTAAAACAACAGTGCAGTCAGATCGAGTCAGGCTTACCATCTGCTGCAGAGAGAAATACAGCTCTGCCCAAGAATGACATTATCAAACTTCTTTGTAAACTTTACATGCAAGCTGTTCCTGTCACAATCTAAGTCATTGTGATGATGCATCTTAATATTCCATCAGGCTTTAAATAAAGAGTGACAAAAGTCCACATATGGATGACAAGCTGTTGTACAGTAAATATTTTTGTATTTATTGAGAAGGGGCTTATGGCAGTTTAGGACATATTCCACCAGGCATTTCAGTCTGAACTACTTACTGACTAATAAAACCAAGATAAAATCACTGTTTGAAAATCCTCACCAAAATTTAGCTTTCAGATTAACCTGGAAATCCCTGTTTGAAAATCCTTACCAAAATTTAGCTTTCAGATTAACCTGATCCTATTCCTATTCTTATTTAGTTATGTTTTTACTCCATCATTTGCTTTGAAAACTTTTCCCAGCTGGTGAGTGTGGAGAATGGAACACATTCAGTTCCCTGTATTTTAAGCAAGGCTTTATTCCCAAGTGATGCTGAATGCTGCTATCTATGGAAGAGAAAAAGCAAATACAATGCAATTTTACCATTGTAGCTGACTCTCTGAAACAGAGTAAAAATTCTTACGCTCTTTCTTTTGTGCAAATAAACTTGTTAAACCCTTTTGCAATGCTCCTGCAACTGAGGGGATACAGCATAAAATCCCTGCAAAAGTTCTCTTTCCACATACTCTCATTAGAAACACAATTTGCAGAAAAGCAGAGGCAAAAGGCAATTTTATGACACAGAGTGATAAAACTGTTTTCTTGGTTTCAATTCCATTTTAAGAAGTTACAAGGCACGTAATTGCAATTAATATTGTTAACTATTATGTTATTATAGTTAACTATTTGCTACAAGTTCATGCACATTACTGTTTTCTTACAGGAACTATGCAAGTAACTCAATGCAACAAAGAAAAAAACAGTTTTTAAAACACCTGAACAAAACAGGTTTATCATATGCAGTCAGAGACAACGATGCATCTCATAAAATAAATTCTAATGCAGATAAATAACCTTACCCTGATGTTGGATCAACAGCTATGGCCTTGGGGTTATTAAGATCCAGCTCGATGAGGGTGACACACACTGATCCATTGTGGCTGCAGACAAAGATCCTGTCACTGACATGATCCACAAAGTAAAAATTCCCTGTGATCCAGTCGATTGCTATTTGCTGTACATCTGCCAAAAGAAAAGGAAGAAAAAGAAGCTCAGGAGTGCACTTGCAATACAAATAACTAAGCTGTTAGCTGCCTCACCGAGCAGATGCTCTACTCCCTTAAAGAGCTCCAGCTGTTTTTACAGATATGATATGGTAAATAATAAGGAATCCCATTCTTAACACACAAATCTGAGAATTTTTCCTATTTAGGTACAAAAGTCTGATTGCAACTTCATCACCATTAAAGATACACATTTATTTGGAGTTCTTGTAAATATTTAAAGTTTGTCATTGTGATTATTTTTTTAGGGCATATTCAGATGCAACATCACTGAATGATGGGGCACCTGTAAAACAGAGCTGAAACACAGACCACAGGGGGAAGGAAGCTCTGGAACTACTCAGGTTCTGAAATTAGTGTTCTAGGATGTCTCTCACACTGTAAGGATGCCACACTGGTAAAACTTGTAAGAGTTTCTTAGTTATGTCTGAGAGGACACAGGTCACAAATATTTCACAGACATGATAAAACCCTGTGGCTAGATATGCATTTCTAAAACCAATGTATGCAATAGCAGATATGAATGTACATTCCTTCATTTTCATTTGAATTACTTCGTAGTTCTGAGAAATCTGGATGCTGCCATGTTTCTGACAACTAACACAAAAAGTAGCATTAAGGTAACTGTGTGACACTTATAAAGAGATATTAACAACAACATGGGAATTTTCCTTCTCAGCTTACTGTGGTAACTTCACAGCCACCAAACAAAACTCTTTAAAGCAATCAGTTCTCGTCCCTGTGGGATCCTGTAATGACTTTCAGTAATTTTTTCTTAAATCTTGCATTTTTCTTTTAAGTCAATTGACCTTTCCATACAAAGTTCAGTAATTCTAAATCCTGCATTTTTCTTCTAAGTCAATTGACCTTTCCATACAAAGTCTCACTGTTATAGCAAGCAAAAGTATAAAGAATGCAAAGACCATAACTTTATCAATTACATTTAACTAAGATTTCTTTCCTTCCTATTCTTGTTGACAGTACTACATTGACACCACCCTGTCAGACAGAATTAGTTACTCTTAAATGAACACTAAATCCTGCATTTTTCTTCTAAGTCAATTGACCTTTCCATACAAAGTCTCACTGTTATAGCAAGCAAAAGTATAAAGAATGCAAAGACCATAACTTTATCAATTACATTTAACTAAGATTTCTTTCCTTCCTATTCTTGTTGACAGTACTACATTGACACCACCCTGTCAGACAGAATTAGTTACTCTTAAATGAACAATCATTCAATTAATACAATATTTCCTGTTAAATGCTTTCAAAGTTCAATATTAATGATATTTAATTGGAATGGAATTTTTAGGTTTGTGCTGTGGTTTAACCCCAGCTAGTAATGAAGAATCACTCAGCCACTCACACACTCCCCAACCCATGGGATGGGGGAGAGAATCAGAAGGGTAAAAGCTAAAACTCATGGGTTGAGATAAAGACAGTTTAATAGAGAAAGCAAAAGCTGCACACACAAGCAAAGCCAAACAAGGAATTAATTCACTGCTTGCCAAAGACAGGAGGTGTTTAACCATCTCCAGGAGAGCAGGGACCATCACGTGTAATGGTTCCTTGGGAAGACAAACGCCATCACTCCAAATGTTTCCCTATTCCTCCTTCTTCCTCCCACCTTATATAGTGAGCATGATGTCATATGGTATGGAATATCCCTTTGGTCAGTTTGGGTCACCTGTCCCAGCTGTGTCTCCTCCCAGTCTCCCATGCATCCCCAACTTCCTTGCCAGTGTGGCAGTATGGAAAGCAGCAAAGACCTTGGCTCTGTGTGAGCTCTGCTCAGCAATAACAAAAACATCCCTGCACCACCAACCCTGTGCCCTGCACAAATCCAAAACATAGCCCCATACTGGTAACTGTGAAGAAAATTAACTCTACTTTAGCTCAAACCAGCACAGTTTGTTCTCCACGATCCACCACAAAGCTGTTGCTACCATCCCTTACACTCTGCACTGGAGAATAGAAAGTAAACCTGACTGACCAAAAATTGTAGTCATTAAGTTTTTGACAATGTCTGAGGGCTTATGAGTCAGGCACTTCCTAAATACATAAAACAGACATGGAGACTCAGATTTTGTCCTTCAAAGTGCAGGTGACTTAAACAAGATTTACTCAATGCAATACCAGGAATAACAGCTGTATTCCACCTCAGATGTCCCATTATATAGTTCACTGCTGTCTCCTCTCTCCTATTCCTGTCCTTCTGCTATTCATCTCCCTTTTAATTCAAAGTGAATATTATACCTCTTCTCTTTTGATAGCTCCTATTAGAGAGATCTGCTGAGCCAGAATAAAGGAATGCTCCATTTAGCCCAGTATCCAACCTCCAGAGGATGCCAATGTCAGGTGCACTGTGAGACATATGTGAGCACTGACATATTATAGACAAAAGGAAAGAAACACTTTCTTTTCCCTTGTCCCAGCAAAATATAGGATACGCTTTTAAAAATACCAGAAGAAAACTTTGTCCTCTGGAAATCAATACTAGTTTAGGCATTTCTGATATGCTTATTATTTTCTGAAGTTTGATTCATGGAATGAAAGTTTTATGGCTCACGAATTCGGTGAGACTTTTGAAAAGGGATTAATTTTTAAACATTTGTTGAAATAAAACTAGGGCTCACGAATTCAGTGAGACTTTTGAAAAGGGATTATTTTTTAAACATTTGTTGAAATAAAACTATCAACTAAATTCCTGCAATGAGCTCTAGAAGATTTCTGTACGCTGGGAAGTGGATGAAAAGGAACAAGGTTAAGAAGCAGCTGCTGGAGGAGGGCACAGTTTTCTTCTTAGCATGTGAGAAAAGTACCTATTCTTAGATCAATGTGATATATACCTGAAAGGCATATCACACACAGGTTATTGGATTTGTTAATGTAACAATACTCACAGTTATAAAATGTTTGCTCTGTTCTTTCCTTAGTTGCTCATTAACATATCACAACAAATGGCACTAAAAAGGGGATTTATATGGAAAACAAGGAATATTAATTGAAGGGCATATTAAAGATAACCATTTGGATCAAAAGTTAAAACTGAGGTTGCTCAGCCATCCAAGAAAAGTGAAACATCCAGAAGCAATATCACATTGTAACCTTTGTGATAGACTTCAAAAAACATTGGCAGCTCTTAAAATCTTTCCCCAATTTCCCTTCCCTGGCAGGTTGCCTTTGGGAAGGGCATGGAGATACCAGCAGCACAAGCTATCTCAGAGATTTGGGCTCATAACAACTGCACTCCTTGTTATTTGTCATTCCTTGTAATTCCTTCATTCCAAAGCATGATATGCTTCCAGACTTAATCAGAGAGTTTCCAGAAAAAGAGACACATTAATCCACATTTCTCTTCAGAAGTCTATTGCATGACATGGAAGAGAGATGTCCTACTGTGCAAAGAAGACTCCTCTCAAAAATAGACTTTCTGAGGGCAGTACATCTCTGTCCTCTAGTAATTAACCTGGACATGCAACACACAGTAGCATTTGTGCATTGCAGATACCACTGATCTGGTTAGCCTTTTGTCTGCTTTGTCCATGCCCTCTGCAGGGCATTGGACACAACCAGTTTGTCACAAGAGAAGCTTATAAAGGATTGTCCAAGTCCACTCCACCATCAAATGATATTCTACATGAAAGATCCACTCAGCCAGCAGATAAGGGTTTTATGAATCCCATGTTTAATCTCCATGGGTTTGCTAGCAGTGATGCATTAAGCTGTTGTGAAAGGCTCTCCAGTTATCACACAAGTTGCATGCACTGTATACCATAGAGATAAGGCTTTGGTTGCACTGGGGACTTTTAAAATATATATATAACTTCTTGTACTCAAGAAGTCACTGAATTCATTTCATGCCTATTTCTGGATTCATACATAAACCCCACTATGTGCAAATGTCTAGTCCTCTCACATCTTTAAAGTAATTAATCTTTTTTTCTTTCATTCACACATTTTCAGAAGTCTCTAAAAAGAAATGTTCCCCCTTGAAAACACACATATTTATTCTGAGCAATCTTCTATATATTTTGGAAGGTTTTTTTCCTATATTAATAATGGTTTCCTTGGAGCATTTCTGCCAAATGTGATTATCCTTCCTTTATTACTTTCTAAAAACTAGGATTTCCTCTTAAGGACTTCATAAAGAATAGTTAAGACATCATACAGTTTGAATTCTGCTCAAGTTAATGACATTATGTAGACTATAGGCACTAGCTAAAGTATAGCTGGAAGTAAACTTTTTCTATTTCTTTTAAACACACAAATATTATTAGACCTCTAGAGAAAATAGCAATTTCATAAGAACATAGTTAAATCTTCAAAGGGTACTGGAAATTTATGCTGCATAGCCATAGCTTTTCATAGCTTATGAAATCAGAGCCATATGAATGTCTTCTTTCACTTTGATTTTCAAACATGTATCTTGTACTGTATGAATTACTACATTTATTTCTATTCAAATCAAGAATTGCACAAGAATTCAGTTAGCAGAAGAGAGGGAAAAGCAGTAACATGTTCTTGTATTTATATTACTGTTGCATTCAAGGACATTACACATGCACTTCCTATTAAAAACACTATTATCTTAACAGATGTCATTTTTTTCCCAGATGATGAAGAAACAAAATTTAGTCAACTTTTTCCATTTTTATGCTTCAGCATAAACATTCCTTGTTTGTAATGTGAGAAATGATCGAAGCAAACTACTCAGTGGAACTTACAAGGGTTGTTGGAGTCTTTTGAGAAACTTCTGAGTGAACTGGGGAATGATTTTGGATGAAGTATAATTAAAATTAAAATTGCTCATTGCACTCTCCATATGTTTCTCATAAAAATGAAGGAGATACACAACTTCTTACTATTTTAAGGGAAAGAACTTAGCTTCTATTGCCTTATATATTAAAGTTTTCCTTGTTCAGGACATGACTGCAGTGAGGATTTCCAAAAGGAACTTGGAAATCTACTCAAGGCTCAAGGTGTGACAATTTCATTGCAAATTAATATGGGAATTTAGAACCATGTTTCATTCTTTCTCTTTGAGCATGCTTTAGGACCTTTCCTTTACAGGAAATTAGGTGATACGGTATGATCATAGAATCCTAGAATGGTTTGGATTAGAAGGGATCTTAAAGATCATATAATTCCAACCCCCTGCCATGGGCAGGGACACCTTCCACTAGACCAGGTTTCTCCAAGCCCCATCCAACCTACTCTTGAACACCTCCATGGATGGGGAGACCACAACTTCTCTGGGCAAAGTGTGCCAGTGCCTCACCACCCTCACAGGGAAAAAAAAAAAATTCACAATATCTAATCTAAACCTACTCTTTTTCATCTTGAGGCCACTGCCCCTCGGCCTATCCTTACATGCTCTCTATATATGTATACATAAATCAATATTGATTTCTTGCTTGCACTTTCCCAAAATTGATGTATATTTGCAATATCTATTTGAAAATGCTTTATGTTAACAGATTTAATTTTTCCCAGATGTTGAAGAAAGATTAGAAACAATAATCTTTTGACACAAAAATCTTGGGGGGTTTTTCTCTTACAAGAATTGATCTTAAAGGAATAATTACTTTGAATTACCACTTTTTCTTCCATAGCCAATCTATCTCTCTTTTGAATGAATGTAACATCCAAACTTCCACAAAGGAATTTAATGCTGTAATCTGGGCTTGCTTAGGGGAGATGAGAGAAGGAGAAGCAGTTGGAGAAGTGGTTTAAAAAGTGGTGGGTGTATCTTTCCAGTTTGCAAGGAGGACTCAGTGTGTCGCAAGTAATCAGGTCTGCAAAGTGCCACTTTTTTAATTTATTCTCTTCTAGAAGCTGGGTGGGTGTGAGGAGGGTGTAACAGTTGTTTGGACAGCTGGCCATATGCTAGGGGAATAAACACTGTGGACAAGTTGTAATAAAACTTCCAGGAACTTAACATTTCTTTAATGAGCATCCTAACACATGGAAGATGTCAGTGCAGTCCCCAGGGATCCAGGGTGGAGCTGCTCAAGTGCCTCATGCCAGGAAGAGTCATGTCCTGGCCCCTTCCCCAAAGGGCAACACCTGCAGATCTCCCTGCCATGTTCACACCTGCTTAGGCTACACCCTGGTATGGCAGTGACCTTTGGCATTCCAGAGGTACTTTCATAAACAGCCCTGAGAGAGGAAGAGTTTGTTTCACTGTACTTTGACTAAGGAAGGATCTCCTGCTTCCCACTGAGACAGAAGAGGTGAGACAGAAACAAAAGGAAGAAACATCCATCCATCCATCCATCCATCCATCCATCCATCCATCCATCCATCCATCCACCCATCCATCCATTTATCTATCTATCTATCTGGAAGCCAAAATGAGAAAAAAATGAGGTAACAGAAAAAACAGAACAAGATATTTGAGACCATCTGCCTTTCCCTATGTTTTCTCAACATTCAGGGTTTCTTTCAACATATATCCATTCTACTTTTCCATGACTAGAAAGCTGCTTTAATTTTTTGACTGAAAGCTGGGATTTTAGCAGCTGAGTATTTGTGAACTGTATGGGTAGGCAAATAGTAAAAGAGCCAGGCATGGCCAGGCGTAGTTAATTTATTATCTATTTAGAAGAAAAAAAAAAAGGAAAAAAAGATATGAAATTGTGTATTTAGACAGGAATAAACAAATCTTATTGCAAAGAACAACAGCAAATAACTTGGGGATAGACTTTGCCCTCACTTGAGTAAAAAGCCAAGTTTTGAACAAGACAAGGAGCAGCAAGCCCTTGTTTTTCTACAGTAGCCAGCAATGGAGAGAGCAGGTAAACAGTGTTAAAACACACATAAATGACAGGCTGTGAGTGAAATCTTGCAGCAGCACTGCCTTTAGTGTGCCTCTCTTCTGAGAGTAATGTTCCTAATTAGCAGCCCAAACAACCTTAGACTGACACTCTGGCTTGGGAAAGTGAAGCTGGCATAGATTTTTCTATGTCCCTTCTAGTGGCAGCAATTTGCCATAATTATTTCTGCAATGCCATTCACAAAATTAGATTTTTATTGAAGATCTCACCATTCAAAAAGTTAGACACACTGGTGTCTAAACTTTTAACGGCCATGTCCGCAGTGATTCTTGCATATGTTGAAAAATGAAAAAGCAAAACGAAAAATTCCATCCATCTTTCTCAAATGACTCATCCACAAATATCTGATTCGGGTGGATTAAATCAGCCTTCTCAAATATTGTTTGTAAAGAGTATAATGCAAAACCTGAAACACACTACATATAAATAAGCACTTTCAAGCATCCAGACTTCAAGTTCCTCAAAAGAAAAGAAAGCTTTTCCTCTTGTTTGCTGGATAACATAACTTAAATTTCAATAAATTGGGTTGCTGATAAAAATACTGTTGGCTTTTTTCCAACTCCACAGCACATTAGAAGATACTATGTTAAAAATCTAGAAATGTGAACACTCAGACAATAGCAGTTTTCCCAAGCTGAACAGCTTTCAAAAATATGAACCTAATCTAAATATTATGAATACTTAATGAAAGCATCCTGATAGCTCAGAGAGGCATCCAGTCTCTCTGTCACTCACACGTTCAGGCATTCAGCTCCCAATTAGGTACAGAAGAGAACACATTTGGGCATTTGGAGAGACACTGGCACAGGATGCTCACAGAAGCTGTGGTTGCCCCAT
>NW_008680827.1:0-7526 GCF_000695815.1 Acanthisitta chloris
TTTCCCCCTTTCCCCCTTTTCCCCTTTCCCCTTTTCCCTGTTTCCCCCTCCTTCCCCCCTTTTCCCCCTTTTTCCCCCTTCCTGAGCGGGAGTTTTCCGGGCAGGAACGCCAAACAGGACGTGGACGATGAGTACGGAGTGTCGCAAGCCTTGGCTCGAGGGCTGCAGTCGTATTACGCCGTCGCTCACGCTGTGACCGAGAGAGTGGACAAACAGTCGGCGCTGATGGTCAACGGAGTCCTCAAACAGTACCAGGTCTGGGAATACTGGGAATGGCGGCAACGGGGCTGGGAACGCGGGAATGGGGAGAGGGAGATGGGAATGACATCCCAAGCTGCTCCTGGTGCCATCCCACAGATTAAGGGCCTGGAGTGGCTGGGGGCCCTCTACAACAACAACCTGAACGGAATCCTGGCGGATGAGATGGGACTGGGCAAAACCATCCAAACCATCGCCCTGATCACGTACCTGATGGAGCACAAACGCATCAACGGCCCCTTCCTCATCATCGTGCCCCTCTCGTGCGTCCCGGGAACCGCCGGAATGCCGGGAATCCGCGGCACGGAGCGGATTGAGGGGGGAAATGGGATGGGGAGGGGAGAAAAGTGGGAAATCCAAGGGAATGAGGGTCTGGGGGAGCTGAGAATGAGGGAAAATGGGATGGGAAGGGGAGAAAAGCTGGGAAATCCAAGAGAATGAGCATCTGGGAGATCTGGGAAAGGGGAAAAATGGGATGGGAAGGGGAGAAAAGTTGGGAAATCCATGAGAATGAGCATCTGGAGAATCTGGGAAAGGGGAAAAATGGGATGGGAAGGGGAGAAAAGTTGGGAAATCTGAGGGAATGAGCATCTGGAGAATCTGGGAAAGGGGAAAAATGGGATGGGAAGGGGAGAAAAGTTGGGAAATCCGAGGGAATGAGGGTCTAGGGGATCTGGGAATGAGGGAAAATGGGATAGGAAGGAGAGAAAAGTTGGGATTGAGTTCCTAAACTCCCCTGGATGCTATTCCAGAGTCACATTCCCAAGTTTTCCCTCTTTTCCTTCAGGACTTTGTCCAATTGGGCCTACGAGTTCGACAAATGGGCTCCGTCCGTGGTCAAGGTCTCCTACAAGGCAAGTGCCACATTCCAAGGTTTTCCTTGGATTCAATCTCCAGTTCCTCCTTCCTTTCCATCCCAAGGATCCATCCCATCCCAAGGAATCCGTCCCAAGGAATCCATCCCATCCCAAAGAATCCATCCCATCCCAGGGAATCCATCCCATCCCAAGGAATCCATCCCATCCCAAGGAATCCATCCCAATCCCAAGGAATCCATTCCTTTTTTGCCCCCTCAATTATCCTCAACTCTTTCTCCCCTCCAAACCTCCAGGATTATCCCAAACCTTCTCCTTTCTCCTTCCCATGACTTTTCCATTCTTTCCATCCCTTTTCCCTGGCCTGGACATCCTATTCCAGGTGTAATTCCCTCTTGGAATTGCTTCCAGGGCTCTCCAGCTGCTCGAAGAGCGTTTGTTCCCCAACTCCGGAGCGGAAAATTCAACGTTCTCCTCACGACCTACGAATACATCATCAAGGACAAACACATCCTGGCCAAGGTGAGGAGGATTTTTCCAGTTGGGAATTCTGTAAGGAGAGAATTCCCAACTTTTTTGGAACTTTTCTGGCTCCAGGTGCTCTGGAATTCCCTCTGGAGTTCCTTGGCTCTGGTTCCTCTCTCTTTCTCTCTGGAATTTTTTTGCATTCGTTTATCTGGAATTTCCTCTGGAATTCCTGGGATTCCCTGAATCCTTCATGGGGATTCAGGATCCAATCCCAATCCTGGAGAAATCCAGGTTTGGAATTATCACATTCCCCATGGAATTCCCAGGAATTCCCAAGAACGCAAAATTCGTTGATGTCCAGGTCAGGGCACCCCCAAAAAATGGGTCTGGGGGGTCAGGGCACCCCCAAAAATCCCCCAAAACCCCCCAAAATCCCAAAAAATGAGGCTGGGGGGCACGGAGGGTCAGGGCACCCCCCAAAAATGCCCAAGAATTTCCCAGAAATCCTCAGGTTTTCCTGCCTGTAGCTGCTGCCGAAGCTGAGGAGCAATTTCTCCTCCCGGTGGTGCCGAGTTCTTGGTGGATCTCTTGGATTTGGGCGTGGGTTGAGTTGGTTCTCCCGCAGAATTCCGTGGAAAATGAGGGTTCCATGGAAAATGGGATTTTTAGGAGAAACAGGTCCAGGTGGAGTTTGGAAGGATCTTCTGGATATCTTGGAGATGGTTGGGAAGTTCTAGATGGAGTTGAATCTTGGTCCTCATGGACCTCCTGGACATCTCCAGGGGTCTGGGATGCTCCAGGTGTGTCCAGATCCCGAGAATTTTGGGAATCCACCACCCCCATGGACCTCCTGGACACCTCCAGGGGTTTGGGATGCTCCAGGTGTGTCCAGATCCCAAGAAGTTTGGGAATCCACCACCCCCATGGACCTCCTGGAGATGGTTCTGGTTTCTCCTTCCCTTTTCCATGTTTCCCAGATCCGTTGGAAGTACATGATCGTGGACGAAGGTCACCGGATGAAGAACCATCACTGCAAACTGACTCAGGTGCTCAACACTCATTATGTGGCCCCGAGAAGACTTCTCCTGACGGGGACACCGCTCCAAAATAAACTCCCTGAGCTTTGGGCCCTCCTCAACTTCCTCCTGCCAACCATCTTCAAGAGCTGCAGCACCTTCGAGCAGTGGTTCAACGCGCCCTTCGCCATGACCGGCGAGAAGGTCCGGGCTGGGGTGGGACGGTGGTGGGGCTGGAAGGGTTGGAGATGGTTTGGGGTGACCATTGATGGATCTGGAGGGTTTGGAGATGGTTTGGGGTCAATATATGAGGGTTGGAGATGGTTTGGGGTGACCATTGATGGATCTGGATGGGTTGGAGATGGTTTGGGGTCAATATTTGAGGGTTGGAGATGGTTTGGGGTCAATATTTGAGGGTTGGAGATGGTTTGGGGTCAATATTTGAGGGTTGGAGATGGTTTGGGGTCAATATTTGAGGGTTGGAGATGGTTTGGGGTCAATATTTGAGGGTTGGAGATGGTTTGGGGTCAATATTTGAGGGTTGGAGATGGTTTGGGGTCAATATTTGAGGGTTGGAGATGGTTTGGGGTCAATATTTGAGGGTTGGAGATGGTTTGGGGTCAATATTTGAGGGTTGGAGATGGTTTGGGGTCCCCATTGATGGATCTGGATGGGTTGGAGGTTTCTCCATCCCCTTCCCCCATTGACCATTGCCCTTCCATGTCCTCCAGGTGGACCTGAACGAGGAGGAGACAATTCTGATCATCCGACGCCTCCACAAGGTCCTCAGGCCCTTCCTGCTGCGGCGGCTCAAGAAGGAAGTGGAGGCACAACTCCCTGAGAAGGTGACACTGGAGGCTCCTCCGGGACCTGCTCCACCATGGGATGAGCTCATGGAGCTCCATCCTGCTCTGGGATCATGTCTGGATTGGGTTGAGGAGATGGTTGGGTTGAGAATTTTGGGAATTTTGGGATCTCAGGAGGTTCTGGTTGCTCCAGGACCTTCAGTCCTTGGAGTTTTGTGTCCATGCTGCTCTGGGATCATGTCTGGGTTGGGTTGAGGAGATGGTTGGGTTGAGAATTCTGGGAATTTCGGGATCTCAGGAGGTTCTGGTTGCTCCAGGACCTTCTGTCCTGGGGTTTGAGGTCCATGCTGCTCTGGGATCATGGTTGGGTTGGGTTGAGGAGATGGTTGGGTTGAGAATTTTGGGAATTTCGGGATCTCCGGAGGTTCTGGTGGCTCCAGGCCCTCCAGCCTTGGTGGGATCTCCGTGGGGTTGAGCTCCTTTGGGTCCTGCAGGTGGAGTACGTCATCAAGTGTGACATGTCGGCTCTCCAGAGGGTCCTGTACCGGCACATGCAGGCCAAGGGTGTCCTCCTCACCGACGGCTCCGAGAAGGACAAGAAGGTTTGGATCTTGGAATTTGGTTTGGGAAGATCCTGGTGGGTTTGGATCTTGTCCTACTTTGGGTGGAGAAACTCTTTGGGAGGACCTTGAGCCCTTGAGGACATCCTTGAGGAGCATCTCAAGAGCTTCTGGAGGTACCAAGTGGCTCCTCAAAACCTTTGGGACCTCCAAATATGGGGAAATATCTCCATGGAATGATGGGAATGAGATTTTTGGATCCCAACTCAAACTGGAGCTGGAAAATTCCCAATTTTCCACCTGTTTCCCACTCTGAACTTTCAGGTTGGATATCTTCACCCCATGGTTGACACCAGGGGAGTTGATGTGTCCAAGCTGATGATTCCAAGAGGTCCTGGAGTGGTTGGATGAGGATGGAGAAGTGGTTTGATCCATGGAGTTGAGATTTTTCCGGTTTTTTTTCCGTAGGGGAAAGGAGGAACAAAGACCTTGATGAACACCATCATGCAACTGAGGAAGATCTGCAACCATCCCTACATGTTCCAGCACATCGAGGTGGGACAACTGGGATGGAGCTACTGGGGAGGGGTCAGGAGCTGGGAGGAACCTCCTGGAGGTGAAGCCCATGGAGAGGAACTCCATGGAGGTCAACCCAACCCAACCCAATGGGGCCAAACTGGGAGGAACCTCATGGAGATGAAGCCCATGGAGATCAACCCAACCCAACCCAACCCAATGGGGCTCAACCCAACTGGGATGAGCCAAACCCAACTGGGACGAGCCAAACCCAATGAGATTGAACCACAAACCCAATGAGGTTGAGCCAAACCCAGTGAATTGAGGCAAACCCAACAAGGTTGAGCCAAACTCAACGAGGTTGAGCCAAACCCAACGAAGTTGAGCCAAACCCAGTGAGGTTGAGCCAAACCCAACGATGTTGAGCCAAACCCAATGAGATTGAACCACAAACCCAATGAGGTTGAGCCAAACCCAGTGAGGTTGAGCCAGACCCAGCGAGGTTGAGCCAAACCGGACAAGGTTGAGCCACAAACTCAACAAGGTTGAGTGAAACCCAACAAGGTTGAGCCAAACCCAACAAGGTTGAGCCAAACTCAACGAGGTTGAGCCAAACCCAACTGAGATGAGCCAAACCCAACTGGGATGAGCCAAACCCAACGAGGTTGAGCCAAACCCAATGATGTTGAGCCAAACCCAATGAGGTTGAACCACAAACCCAATGAGGTTGAGCCAAACCCAGTGAGGTTGAGCCAAACCCAGCGAGGTTGAGCCAAACTCAACGAGGTTGAGCCAAACCCAATGATGTTGAGCCAAACCCAATGAGGTTGAACCACAAACCCAATGAGGTTGAGCCAAACCCAGTGAGGTTGAGCCAAACCCAGCGAGGTTGAGCCAAACTCAACGAGGTTGAGCCAAACCCAATGATGTTGAGCCAAACCCAATGAGGTTGAACCACAAACCCAATGAGGTTGAGCCAAACCCAGTGAGGTTGAGCCAAACCCAGCGAGGTTGAGCCAAACTCAACGAGGTTGAGCCAAACCCAATGATGTTGAGCCAAACCCAATGAGGTTGAACCACAAACCCAATGAGGTTGAGCCAAACCCAGTGAGGTTGAGCCAAACCCAGCGAGGTTAAGTCCAGCCCATTTTGGCTCACTCCTGACTCTTTCTCTTCCCACTTCCAGGAATCCTTCTCAGAGCACTTGGGCTTCACTGGAGGCATTGTGCAGGGGTGAGTTGAACCGTCAGGAGGTCTCTGAGGTGGCAGATGACCCAAGCAGGGGGAGATGTCTCATCCATGACCTCCAATCCCAATTTCCCTGGGGCTGATCCCATTTTTTCCCGTCCCAGGTTGGATTTGTACAGAGCCTCTGGGAAGTTTGAGCTCCTGGACCGGATCCTGCCCAAGCTCCGAGCCACCAACCACAAAGTGCTGCTCTTCTGCCAGATGACCTCCCTCATGACCATCATGGAGGATTATTTCGCCTACCGCGGCTTCAAATACCTCAGGCTGGATGGTGGGTCCTCCACGGGGTTGGGGAGGGGGGACACCCTGGAGGCATCCTGGGGACACCTTGGGGACACCTTGGGGACACCTTGGGGACAGCACGAGGGACAGCACGAGGGACATCCTGGGGACACCCTGGGGACACCCTGGGGACAGCAGGAGTGGAGCTGGAGCTGGAGTTGGAGATGTTGAGAGAGAGGAGAGGAGAGGGATGAAGGTGTCAGGGCAGGAGTGGAGCTGGAGCTGGAGTTGGAGATGTTGAGAGAGAGGAGAGGAGAGGGATGAAGGTGTCAGGGTGGATAGTGAGGTGGGTAAGATCTCAAGGTGTACCAAGGTGGAGCTCAAGATCTTAAGGTGGAGCTCAAGGTAGATGGGAGGGGATCGAGGTGGAGCTCAAGGTGGATCTGAAGGTATCAAAGTGGATCTCGAGGTGGATCTGAAGGTCTCAAGGTGGAGCTCAAGGTATCAAGGTGGATCTCAAGGTGAATCTCAAGGTGGATCTGAAGGTATCAAAGTGGATCTCAAGGTGGATCTGAAGGTCTCAAGGTGGGTGTCAAGGTGGATCTCAAGGTAAATGTGAAGGTATCAAGGTGGATCTGAAGGTATGGAGGTGGATCTCAAGGTATCAAGGTGGATCTCAAGGTGTCAAGGTGGATCTCAAGGTGGATCTCAAGGTGGATCTCAAGGTGGATCTGAAGGTATTGAGGTGGATCTCAAGGTGGATCTGAAGGTATTGTAGATCTCAAGGTGGATCTCAAGGTAGATATGAAGGTATTGAGTTGGATCTCAAGGTGGATCTCAAGGGAGATATCAAACTGGATCTCAAGGTCTCAAGGTGGATCTCAAGGTAGACATGAAGGTTCTGAGGTGGATCTCAAGGAGGTCTCAAGGTGGATCTCAGTATCTTGAGGATCAGTCCTGGGTTGGTGGTCCTGGATTGGTCGTGGATTGGTCCTGGGTTGGTGGTCCTGGATCGGTCCTGGGTCGGTCCTGGGTTGGTTCTGGGTTGGTGCCCCCGTGTTGGTGCCCTGGGTGTGTTCTGGATTGGTTCTGGATTGGTCCTGGATCGGTCCTGGATCGGTCCTGGGTTGGTTCTGGGTCGGTGCCCCCATGTTGGTGCCCTGGGTGTGTTCTGGGTTGGTCCTGGATCGGTCCTGGGTTGGTTCTGGGCCGTGACCCCGTGTTGGTGCCCTGGATGTGTTCTGGATTGGTTCTGGGTCGGTCCTGGGTTGGTTCTGGGCCGTGACCCCGTGTTGGTGCCCTGGATGTGTTCTGGATTGGTTCTGGGTCGGTCCTGGATCGGTCCTGGGTCGGCTCTGGGTCGGTGCCCCCGTGTTGGTGCGCTGGGTGTGTTCTGGGTTGGTCCTGGATCGGGTCTGGGTTGGTCCTGGATCGGGTCTGGGTTGGTCCTGGATCGGGTCTGGGTTGGTCCTGGATCGGGTCTGGGTTGGTCCTGGATCGGTGCCCCCGTGTTGGTGTGCTGGGTGTGTTCAGGATTGGTTCTGGATTGGTCCTGGACTGGTTCTGGGTTGGTCCTGGGTTGGTCCTGGATCGGTGCCCCCGTGTTGGTGCGCTGGG
>NW_008680828.1:0-13113 GCF_000695815.1 Acanthisitta chloris
ATAAATCTACAGTGAAAAAGGTTATTGCTCCAAAACTATTTTTCAAAGAAAGAAAAAAATCTGTAGCAACTATAACTCATTTTTATACTGAAACTAGTGGACAAAATAATAATTTTTATTAATTAAGAATTTTCAAGCTGCTAAATTACATTTGTTTGTCTATCATTCACTGACAATGATCAGTTCAAGATGCTTCCTTCAGCCTGGAGAAAAATCAGACTCAGGAAAATCTTTCTTACTCTCTACAACTCCCTGAAAGGAGGTTGGAGTCAGGCTGGAATTGGTCTCTTTTCCCAAGTAATAAGGGACAGCATGAGAGGAAGTGGCCTCAAGTTGCACCAGAGGAGATTTAAGTTGGATATTAGGGAAAAATTCTTCACCAAAAGGGTAGCCAAGCTTGGAACAGACAGCCTGGAAAAGTGGCTTAATCACCACCAATCCTGAAGGCATTTAAAAGCCATGTAGATGTGGCACTTGGGGCAATGGTTAAGTGGTGGCCTTGGCAGTGCTGGGTTAATTTTTTGTCAGATGACATTAGGTGAGACATCTGATACTGAAGTATGGCTGAAATAGAAGCTTTCTCAGCTTCAGAGATCTGTTGATGCCTAAAAATCTGCATCTCATTTGAATATATGTCTGAAACATAGATGAAAATTCACAAGACTTGGTCCAAAACAAAACCTAACTTGAGGTTTGCTAGCACTTTATACCCTCATTTTGACCTTGGAAAATAGGGTTTAGCTTTTGAAGACCTCATGTCAATCTGCAGTTTCAGGTGGGAACTAGAATGTTATAAAACTACTGCGGGAATTATCTGCTAGATTCCTTTAGCCCTTTGGGGCTTAAAATTAGTTCATTCCAAATGGATTCTTCAAGTGTGTTTTCCACTGAGCTCTCTGGTCTGTGACCCATAATTCTCACTTTCATGGAACAGTTGCTCTTTTAATAATTACGGGCCAGTTGACATCATCTTTGGGAAATGCCCTGTTACTGATTGGTATAGTTAAATCCGTCATCACCGTTTTCCAGCTAACTTAGGTAACTGCAGCTCTAGGAGTTGGAATGAAACCAAAAGGACATGAGGGGACAGCTGTGCAGATGTTGTCCTGTTAGTAGATGACTTTCTCATCTGTGTGCAAACACAAGAGATGCTGGTCCAGTAGAAGGTGTCCCTGTCCATGGCAGGGGGCTGGAACTAGATGATCTTCAAGGTTCTTTCCAAATCAACCCAAACCATTCTATATTCTGTGATTTTATGATATGCTCACTGAGCTTCATCCTGCTCACACTGAAGCACAAGGCTGATGTTTCCTGCCATCAACTTTCATAGAATCATTAAGGCTGGAAATGACCTCTAAGATCATCAAGTCCAACCTTTGACAAAGTATCCCCATGTCAACAACATTGATGTGTGCCACATCATTTTTTGAACCCTTCCAGGGATGGTGACTCCACCACTTCCCTGTGGAGTCACTTCCAGGGGTGGGGTAGCCACAACTTCTGTGGGAAACCTGTGCCAGTGCCCCACCAGACTCACAGGAAAGAATTTCTTCCAAACAGCTAATCTAAATCTACTCTTTGCCAGTTTAAAGCCATTCATGTCCCTCCAGGCCCTTGTCTGAAGTCTGTCTCCAGCTCTCTTGTAACCCCTTTAGGCACTGGAAGAGACTCTAAGGAGTCCCTGGAGCCTTCTGCTCTCCAGGCTGAACATCCACAGCTCTCCCAGCCTGGCTTCATAGCATAGGTGCTCCAGCCCTCAGAACATCTCTATGGCCTCTTCTGGACTCACTCCAGCAGCTCCATGTCCACATCCCTGTGCATTAATTACTTACTATATACTACCCAGGAGAGAAACAAAAGTTCCACTCACTCCTGTTTTCTGCCATGATTCCTATACCCCCAGAGAACTAGAAAGAAATAATATATTTATATATTTATGTCACATTTGGGATGTCAATTTGAACAGCAGATCAAACAACAAGGTTCAGTTTTCAGGGAGTGCTGTGTATCTGCTTCAAGGAAGCCAAATGACTGTGTCTAGACATAGAACTTTCCATCCATATATATCCTTAAAACCATAAGGAGTCATAAAAAATAAGTATGGTTACTTTTGGGGGGCATGATGAGCATGCCTAAGAGGAAAAAAACCTGAATCTCATTCATTTCCCAGACAATAATGGTCTCCTTGTGCAATAAGTAAGTAAGTAACTAAGTAAATAAGTAAGTAAGTAAGTACATAGATAGATAGATAGATAGATAGATAGATAGATAGATAGATAGATAGATAGATAGATAATAAAGAATATTAGCCTCTGGAGTAATTCTAGGAGCTCTGAAATACCTAGTTTGGAGGAAATGGCAGAATATTGGTTCCTAATTATGGCTGTTCTGCAATCTTCCAATCTGAAATGGAAGGTTGCTCTGATTCCTTTTTCCAGGATTGCTTTGACATTGAGAGAATTCCCTGTTTCAGCCTACTTCCCTGAGCATGGAAACATTTAGAATCATAGAATAGTTTAGGTTGGAAAAGACCTCTAAGATCCTTGAGTCCAACCATTAACCATGTCCCCAGGTGCCATATCTACAAGTCTCTTAAATACCTCTAGGGATAGTGATTCCACCACTTCCCCTGGCCACCTGTTCCAATGATTGACAACCATTTCAGTGAAGAAGTCTTTCTTAATACCCAATCTAAGCCTCCCTTGGAAAAACTTGAGGCCATTTCCTCTCATCCTGTCACTTGTTGCCCAGGAGAAGAGACTGACCCCCATCTGGCTAAATGATTTATTCATTCATATTTTACTTGATTGCATTACAGTTGTGGTCCATATGGTTACACCTCCTCTAACATCACCTACAGTATATATTGGTTCTACACACATCTTTTTTTTCTATCATGTTGTAAAGTGAATCACAACTCAAATGACACTAAAACAGGACAAAAATGATCCTGAAAACAAGATATTTAAGTTGCAAAGACTGGTTAAAAATTGAAAGAGGGAAATTTAGATGAGATATTATGAAGAATTTTTTTCCTGTGAGTGTGGTAAGGCACTGGCACAGGTTGCCCAGAGCAGCTGTGGCTGCCCCATCCCTGGAAGTGTTCCAGGCCAGGTTGGATGGGGCTTGGAGCAATCTGGTCTAGTGGGAGGTGTGGCTGCCCATGGCAGGGGGGTGGAACTAGACGACCTTGAAGGTCCCTTCCAACCCAAACCATTCTCTGTTTCGTTTTTCTATGATTTCTGATTTTATATAAATGTATCTAATCTGAGAAAAGCAAAATATTAGTAAGATGATTAATATTTGTGTCCTTTTATTCTGTGAGAAAAAAAAGTTCCTTGATATTTATGTTATTGCTAACAATTTGCCTCTTGGAATGTAACCACTGAAAAAGTTATTAAGGGTTAGAGAGAAGGGAGAGCCCAACTAACATTTTTATTGCTATTATTTAGTCCTTAATTTAAGGTTTGGCTAGGAAATAGTCACAAAACTCTCCTCATACCTCACTTCATACATACTTGTGTCTCCATTCAAAATGAAACAGGACTCTTAATGCCTGCAAAATGTGCAGTTCTCATCCATGCTCTGGACTCCATGAAGTTTAGCTGAGTCTCCTGAAAACCTCAGGAATTGTCCTAGCACTAGTCATCATGGAGAACTTCTGTGCAGGATGTCTGGGTGGAGGTTATCAACAAGGGCACAGGATGATATTCCAGAACCTGTGGTGGTTTTCAAGACAAGAAGCCTGCAAGCGGATTTCTACATGCCCTAGTGGAAGTGTTTTCCCTATTCCAATCTTCCAGCCAAGGAAAAAGCAATTCTCTCTCAAACTCAGGAATTCAGCTCAGGTGTTTGAATAAGAAGTGTTTTTATCCAAGGTCCTCTATGAATCTCTTTTCTATGGACCTCTAAAGGCAACTAAATTTGGGTGGGATGAGCCTGGTTCACTGCCAGGAGAAACTACATCAAAGCAGCACTTCCAAAAAAGCTGTGATGAGCATATTCAGCTCTGGTGGAAAACATAAATCCTGTGGGGATGCAACTGGTGGAAAATGATGGAAATTTCCATGATGCTTTGTGAGGTACATCCAAGTTTGTGGTGCCTCAGTGCATGGTGCTGTATGAATAGCCAATGAGAAGCAGCCTGAGCAGTGTAAATACAGGGGAAGGGCAAAAGGCAGGAATCAAGAGAGTTATCCAAGGTTGCATAGTGAAGCAGCAGATGAGTGAAGAAATGGGACTTACATGACTGAAATCCCAGTTTACTGCTGGATCCATTAGCCTAGATTGATTTCCCTTCTGGTTTGGAGTTCAGAAATTAAAATAGTCTTGACTATTTATCCTTCTCCTCAGTCATCCATTCACCAACTATTTCTTCCTTCTTTGACCCATTCTCTTTCTCCTTTGCCATCCAACCACCTGCCCTCTGAGTCCCTTGGGAAAAGTGCCTGAAGATTAATGGAAAATCAAGACTTCATCAACTGTTCTCCTGCAAAATGGATTCAATCCAGACTCTCAATGACACCCCAAAGTGTATTTTGGGGTGTAATTATAAGTGATACACTCCACAGAGAGCTCATTTATTCTGAAAGAAGTATGGAAGACACGTTAAGAAAGAGGTTTGCTCCTTTTTTGTTCCTTACACCTGACACTATAGCATCACAAAGCTGCAGTTTGACTGCAAATAATGAAGTGAGATGTTCCATAAAGTTCTTTCCAGTTGATGGACTCCATGCTACATAAACATACAGGAGACTCCCAGAGGAAACCAACAGGTCACTCAGGCTTGCATCAGTTTCAGTCCAGCAGCTTATGGGAGACCCACACATGGGAGCAGTTTCCATGCAAGCTGTGCAGACATTAAACTATTATATATGTATTTAATTTTTGTGGGGTTTTTTTGGGGGGGCTGGGTTTTTTGGGGCTTTTTTTTTTTTTTTTTGCTTGCTACCAGGATAACACTTACTGTTAAGTTCAAACAAGCATCAGCTGAGGTAATTCTTTCAGTCCATGACGACTCAGTTGTGGGGTCAGGAAAGAGTATGGGCAAGAAAGTGTTAAGCCAGAAGCACTCGTGAACTCACGTAAGTTGATTTTTTCATGGAGAAGGTCAAAAGCAGAAGTGCCAGCAGAGATTTTCTGGAAAATGGGACAGATTCAGGCCATTTTGCATCAGACAGAGGAAGGTCAGCAGTTCTGGCAGACGGTGAGGCTGGTGCTCTGATTCAACTCAAACAGAGCCATTTCTTCCTCAGGCTCCCCACTGACAAATTCAGAGGAGTTTGGATTTGGATGAGGGAAGTGTCTCAGGAAAAACAAGACCTAGACATCCACTTTTGAACTAAACCTGAACCCAAATAGGACTTGGATTTGAATCTGATGAAAGCTTAATTTTTTTCTTCTTTTTTTTTTTTTTATTTCACCCTTTCCTTTCCCTTTTTCTGGAAAAATGAAGCAATACCTCTCTCAGTTACAGATTTACAAGGTCTAGAAACAATCCCACAGGATTAGTCATAAGAAAGGCAAGAGGTAAGTATTTGGATATCTACTCGAGCTAATACAAACATATTTTATAAGTCATTCAGTTGTATTCAAACTAACAGTGTCTTACTTCTGGTTTGGAAACTATTTACCATGTCATTTGCTACCTGTGCCTTGAAGCCACCAGTGCTTTTTTTGCCTCTTAGTACCAGGAGGTGCAATAGGAATGAAGACTTAATGAAAAGAGATGGATTTTAATTCTACCAAGAGCCATTGCTTCACCCCAGTTGTCACAATTTATGTGTGAGCAACTTGTGCTCTGTGTTGCCTGGCTGACACCTCCTCCAGGATCACAGCAGCAGTTCGATTTCTACTGCAGGGTGATGGTCTTTCTCCAGTCCCACCTCACTTACTGCTCCCTCCATTTGTTTTTCCACTGAGAAGAAATTAAAGTAAAAGTGTCTGTGAAAGAACATTACGGTTTAGAGGCCTGAGAATACCTTAAGGGTGACCTCAGTCTGTGCTTTCTATGCTGCATTTGTCCCTTTGGCAGGAGAAAAAAATTCTAAGCTGAAATCCTGGACTCTCTGATGTCAGAGGCATCTGCAGAAGGAGAATTTTCCCAGTTAATTGCCTAAAATTCAAATTTAAGGACAATATTTCAATAACATATCCAGTTAGAAGCCCAAAATATTGTCGTACTCTGAAAGAAGTAGCAGCAGGAGCAATAAAGTCTCTCTTGGTTGACAGAGTGGAAGATGTTTTATCAGGGACAGACTTATTTTTTCACTCTATATCAGGTGATACCTTGAATTACTTTTGAACTTTGAAGGAAAGGACAGTTAAGATATATGCTGTTCACTCCTAACAGCAAGTGCTGGAATCCAGGAACATTGACTTCTTGTAAAGCCATAAACATATCTGCAGATTCAGTATCTGTGGCACAGTCCAGATTTGACCCCGTGGTGAAAAATGGTCTGTTCACAGGACAAGAGGGTACAGCATCATCAGAGATGTTCAAAGAGCAAGAGGAGCCCTGTGGGAGGAAGAATTGGAGAGGAAAACAAATAAAACCCAAGCAAAGGACAAGATGTGATCTCATGACACTCATTTTCTCTTGAACCACCTGGGAGTTCTCTCCAGAAGCAGATTGTGTTCCAGTCAAACAGCACCACAGCTGCTTCTTTTGGCTGAAAAAAACAGGACTTGCCCTCTACAACTAACATTCATGAATATCATCCAAAACAAAACATTTAAAAATAGGAAATCTGACCTCTTTGTCTTGTCTGACAGCTCTATGAAGGGAGAACCACATGTGAAAAAGGCTGAGGACTGATTCCTAGGCTAAGGACTTATCAATGTGCTGTGTTGAACAGGGTGTACAGTTCTCTCAGCCAACACTGAATAAGCTAAATCTGGACCTAGAGGAGAAGATGTTGCCTTACATGATACTTTGTCTAAGGTATTTAGCCTCTTGGAGAAAAGAAAATACCTAATTTTTCTTCATAAAACAGATCTTCAACACCTGTTATCTGAACTAGCACAGAGCCCTGCTCTGCCGCATGGAAAAATGAGTTTTCCCACTATCTGGGGTATACTCCACTGCTTACTGGCATCATTGAACAGTGCAGGCTGCATCATATCCAGCCTCTAGCCAGGGAAAGCACATCTATCCCCACAGTCTTGAAAGGGGCATGTGGAAAGGGATACTTGATACTGCTTGGCTATGACCAGCTAGCACTTATATAGGAGAAAACTTCCCTTAGAAAGGTGGAATCCTGCTAGTATTCCCCTAGGACATTAGGCCCAGAATTTGTGAAATTGTTCATGAGAAGAAATTCTTCCCTGTGAGGTTGGTGAGGCACTGGCAAAAGTTGCTCAGAGAAGCTGTGGCTGCTCCATCCCTGGCAGTGTTTATGGCCAGGTTGGATGGGCCTGAAGCAACCTGGGCTAGTGGAAGGTGTCCCTGCCCATGGCACGGGGGTGGAAGTAGATGATCTTTAAGATCTCTTCAAACCCAAATAATTCTAGGATGTTATGATGATGCTGAGCATCTCATGCAAGTCTCTCACAAAATAGGTTTGCAACTTGAATCTGCTGAGAAGATAGGCCTGATTTTGGGGAATGGACAGGTCTGTGTGATTCTTTCTTGGCTGAAACTGCACCTTCAGAGGAGACACATAACATCTGAAACGTATTTAAACATAGTACGTCAGGTCAACATAGTATCATAGTATGTTAAAGGGTTGGAATGGACCTTAAAGATCATCTAGCCCCAAATTCCCCTGCCCTGGGCAGGAACACCTCCCACCAGAACAGGTTGATCAAGGCTTTATCCAACCTGGCTTTGAACACTGCCAGGGTTGGGGCAGCCACAACCTCCTGGGCAACCTGTGCCAGTGTCTCACCACCCTCACAGGAAAAAACTTCTAACATCTCATTAAAATTTCCCTCTTTCAATTTAACCCCCACTACTCTTCATCCTATCACTCCAGTTCCTAACACAGAGTCCCTCTCCAGCTTCCTTGGAGCCCCTTCAGATACTGGAAGGTGCTATGAGGTCTCCACACAACCTTCTTTTCTCCAGGCTGAACAGCCACAACTTTCTCAGCCTGTCCTCATAGGGGAGGTGCTCCAGTCCTCTTACCAACTTTGTGGCCCATCTCTGGACTTGCTCCAATAGTTCCACATCATTGTTTGTCATAGCTTGGCAAAGCTCCACTGAGGTTAACACAGTTCCCCTGTGTTTAACCCATCCCAAGGTCTGGCCTGTACCACTTAGCTCTTTCTACTTTCAATGGAACTAGAAGTTCTGCCTCATCAAAAAGGTGAACAGTGGCTTCTGGCCAGAACATACCAACATTTAGGAGTTCATCATATGAAAAAAAAACGAGTGATACCCAGATGAAAGTGTTATATGTATATATATATATATATTTCTGTGTATACATAGATACATATATTTGCACTGTTCTCTGTCTTGGCTGGGGCTGGTTTTGGAAAGGAGACAGCAGTGAACTTATTAAGAATCCCCACTCATGTTAAAATACCTCTTTAGTACAACAAAACACACTATTGTTGAACTGGGAAAAGATATTCCATAAATCTCCCAAAGTCAAACACCATGACGGGAATCTGGAAAAATAGATCTATATATTAACTGCTCTTTTAACAGCATTATTTGACCCTTAGAAAAAACAAACAGAGGAAAGAAAAACGTTACAAGCCCAGAAAAAAATTCTCTGACTCTTATCAAAAGCACATTTGAAGAGAGGCCTCGGAGGCATCTATTGTTTAATGGGCTATGCTTGATTTATTGATGATTATGGAGGGAAAAAAAATTAATTTAATCATTCCAAGGCCATGAGAGGTGGAGGCTTTCAATTTATTAGTGCTTGGAACTAGAGAATAGCTTCTCCCCCTGCTTCCTTCATTCAAAGAGCCTTGTTTGACCAACAGTGTGAAACAGTTTGATGGGCAAGTCCCTCAGTGCTGAGCCACAGCTCTCTCCTTTTCCAGAATTAACTGGCCACAGGAGAGCAGGCCTGCAGGTTGAGTTTACACAGCTGGATCTGGAGCACAGAGTTCACTGCATTCATTTCAGGCCTCTTTTAGCAATGGCAACAAACCCCTGTCCGTCCTTGCCCTCCCCATGTGCACAGGCATGCAGGCTGCTGGCTCTCCTGCTACTCCATGCACGTGTGCACACTCAGACATGACCATGTCTGCTGCCCCTTTTCATCCCCAGAGTTCACTGAGTCACCTCTTTTTAGGCAGAGGCAAGAAGTGTCTGAAGGAAAAGTGGAGGGGAAGGGGCAAACCCATTCAGAGTAGGTCAATAGCAGTGAGGGAAAAGCCAGGCCGGATGGGGCTCGGAGTAACATGGTCTAGTGGAAGATGTCCCTGCCCATGGCAGGGGGTGAACTAGATGGTCTTTAAGACCCCTTTCAACCCAATGATTCTATGATTTTATTTTGTTATTTCATTTCATTTTTATGTAAACTCCTCTGTCCAGACATCCTGCTGAGTCATAGAATCCCAGAATTGTTTGGGTTGGAAAGAACCTTAAAGGCCATCTCATTCCACCCCCCTGCCATGGGCAGGGACACTTTCCACTAGCCCAGGTTACTTCAAGATCCACTCAACCTGGCCTGGAATACTTCCAGGGATGGGGCAGCTACAGTTTCTCTGGGAAACCTGTGCCAGTGCCTCACTAACCTTTGAGTAAAGAATTTCTTCCTAATATCATGACAGAAGTTTGGAACTAGATGATTTCAAGGTCCCTTCCAATCCAATCCTTTATGATTCTGTGATTCTATGAGGTGATAGTCATTCACACTTGTCACTGTCATGAACTGAGCCAGTCTAGCGATCCAGTGGTCATCCTTCTCTTCACAGCACTGATTTGGCCCAGATATTCTGGCTCAGCATCTCTTTGTTCAAATTTCAGGATTCCAATTGCTTATTTCCTCTTTTAAACCCACTTAGAATGCAAAAAATAAAATCATTTGCCTACAACAATCAGAGCTGTTAGACAATTTTTGGGGTCCACCAACATGGCTGACAGAGTTGGACTTGTACATGGTGCTGCAGACAGTGTTAGGTTGAAATCATGATGTAGAATGACCAGGCATGAAACAAAGCATGAAACAGCTTCCAAGCTGAATATCATTGGTCACATGAGTCTTCTAGATAGTTGAAGGAGAACCCAACAAAAACCACAGAGCTCTTCAGCATAAAAATTCACTAGAATATGTGAGAGAAAAGGAGGAAATGTAGAGCCTTTTAGAATAAAGCTTATATAGACATGGAAAAGGTAATGTTAGAAGGTTAATCTTCTAAGAAATAATCCATAGGCCACTGGAAACTACCTACTGGACTTATTTTCATGTCCTCCATTGTCTTCCTTCAGGATAAAAAACCAAAGAGAGAAAAAAAACAGAGATATGTTCAGAAATGTAAAACTAAGGTATCACCAAATATCTTGGTGGGCTGTAGGACATATCCCTGGTGCTTAAGGCACTTTACAAAATGAGAATGATGAATCATTTCCCAGTTTTGCCTCTTTACTGGCCTCTGGTGTCATCCTATCTGTCCTATCTCCTGTCTACATGGAAGGTCTTTGACAATGTCCCATTACTCTTTGCTGGGCCCCTAAACAACCTGGTTAGGAGATAATGACAATAATAGAACCTGGAGCTCTGCCAAGCACAATAATGGCCTTTCCTGGAGTAGTCACAGAGTTTCCAGTCCTGCAGACAGGGTGTAGCATGGTAAACCCAAACATCATGGTATTTAAGTATACAGCTACAGATATTCTCAAGTGACTCACAGTCCTGGGAGCTTCCTATTTTGCCAAAAATACTTCTGCCTAATGAGGTATTATTGTCAGCAAACCTCAGATAGTTATTAGCTGAGAATGAGGCCAGAGAACTGCCATTGAAAAGTCTGATGGTAGTTCAACAGATCAGAGGGTTTAGTCCTGGAGTTCTGGTTGTTTTGGACTGGAGATCCTTGGAAATAAACAAATCTGCCTCACTGGTGCTTGTCTTATAATATAACCAGTCAGCAAAGGTTGTTTCAGTGTCCAACGAAAAGATAAGCCTTTTAACCTTTCTTGCAGTGGAGATCATAGAGTCATAGAATCCCAGAATGTTTTGGGATGGAATTGACCTTAAACATCATCTAGTCCAATCCCCTTGGACAATTCCAACTAGCTTAGGTTGCTTCAAGTCCCATTCAACCTGATCTTGAACACTTCCAGGGATGAGATAGCCACAGCTCCTCTGGCCAACCTGTGCCAGTGCCTCACCACCCTCACAGGGAAGAATTTCTTCCTAATATCTAATCCTAAATGCCACTAGGGAATACAATACTCAGTTCCTTGAGACCTCTAGTTTTGTCATTTTGAAATCAAATTGTCTGGGAGGTCCAGAAGGTGTTAGGGGAAAGGTTGGCAGACTTTCAGTGTCAATTTATGCCTTGTTCTCCCATGACAGCAGACTGTGCCCTAGTCCTCAGGGTGTTTGTATGCTGTTTGGTTTGCTAATTGAGAGCCATACTAGCATATTCTCACACCAGAGCTGTATTCTGAGTCAATAAATACACAAAGATTGTACAGCACAGGAAGAATATTAGTAGACAGTCTTAAAATATTATCTTTGGTGCTTTGTGTCACAGTAGTGACACTGTCACCACTGTCAACTGCAAACTGCTTCCTATTTTCTTGATGACACTTTGCAGAATTAAGGACGTGAATCCCTCCTCAATATTTCTTCCATCACATGGAGAATGAGACCTGATACCATTCTCTGCCCTCCTGTAAATATAGGTGCAACACACATGTATGTGTTGCAACACAAATGTGTCTGGGTCCTGCAGGAGCAATTCCTTTCCTGCTGCTTCTCACCACACTCACAGCAGATCATGAGGATTTGCAAGTTCTGTCAGACAGCTGAGAAAACTCTCAGAAATGTGTTCTCTGTCACAGTGGCCGAGAGATGTAGTGGTGAGACACTGGCACAGGTTGCCCAGGGAAGTAGTGGATGCCCCAACCCTGGCAGTGTTCAAAGCCAGGTTGGATGAAGCCTTGAGCATCCTGGTGTGGTGGGGGGTGTCCCTGCTCATGGCAGGGGTTTGGGACTAGATGATCTCTGAGATCCATTCCAACACTTAAAATTCTATGATTCTATGTGATTTGTTTTTAAAGGTATGTTGTAGTTGTAGTATAGCATCACCTGGAGAATAAGGAAACCTGGTTTAGACAAGAAAGGGTGGAAGAACTGTTGGAAATGAGAAGCTGACTGGAAGAGAAGTGGAAAAGTCTGATCAAAACCTCACAGTGCCACTTACTTAATCTGGGAGAACTCTGGGAGCTGAAATGTAATTTTGAAAGAGGAAGGATTTACCAAGGCAAACTGATTTCTTATGGATAGGACTGAAGGACCCAGCTAAATCCCTGAGGATTACAAAGTTCATCTTCTTTCCAGGACTGCTTGACTCTCTAGGTGCCCACACACATCAGCCACCTCTCTGCTTTGACTGGAAGCCCTTTCATGGGTGCTGGCCAGATTCCCTCCTAACATTCTTGCCTACAAATGGGCTGCAGGCAGATCATGGCTTGATTTCCCACTGATCACAACTCAGTACAACACTAACCTTTGACCACGTAATTGCTTCAATTGCCAAAAGCATTTAGTTTCCCATTTTTCACCTGATTCTTCTGTCTTAAATTGTTTCCTGTCCAGTACTCAGAGCCTTCCTGTCACAGCACAAGGCACTTCCCTGACTGCCTTTCCTTGAGAAACACCATCCCACCAGCATCTCCAACTTAATTTTCCATGGAAAGCTCTGTTATATTGGTATGTCAAGGACAGGGATATTAAAGTAATAGCAATAATAAAGAACACTATAAACCTCAGAGCCCAAATCCTGTTGTGGTTCAGTGTGGTTTTGCTTTAAATTAGATTTCTGAGGCTGTTGAGGCTCAAATTGAGCTGTGAAACAAGATGTGTCATCCCACCCTACCTCATTTTTCCATTTCAAATAGAAGACTTAAGAGTCAATCCAGCTAATAAATAACATCTCATGCAAAGGCTTGGGAAAGCCTTTATTGCTGTATGGATAAGGGAA
>NW_008680828.1:13145-13654 GCF_000695815.1 Acanthisitta chloris
AGGTAATTTCAGTAAAGGTTTAATCTTCACAGAAATGGAGTTGATGACCACCTTTACTTTGCTTTCAGTCACAGTTTGACAAAACTGAATTTCCCTTAAGATTTTTTTTCCATACATTGAGAGGGGAGATAGGCTTTTTTCTTTCTTATACCTGTTCTAAAATAGAACATTGCTGTGTTTATTTTCAGTACCTTTTGAAGAGCTTTGGAAAATGAAAGTGAGCAACACTTGTCTTTTAATAAGGAATTAAAAGGGGAGGTAGTATATGCCCCAACCCTGGCAGTGTTCAAACCCAGGTTGGATGAAGCTTTGAGCAATCTGGTCTAGTGAGGAGGTGTCCCTGCCCATGGCAGGGGTGGTGGGACTAGATGATCTGTAAGGTCCATTCCAACCCCTAAAAATCTATGGTTTTGTGGTTCTATGAATCAACTAAGAACTCCTAAAGTCTTGTTTTAGCTAGTCTTCTAATTTTTCAGCTATTTCCATACAAGACAAATACTCTATGCCTA
>NW_008680828.1:13689-23870 GCF_000695815.1 Acanthisitta chloris
AAATTTGACAATGAGGTAGAGATTTCAAGGATGTTAAGTTTCTACAAATACTCTAAAACTGTTTCTAGTCAGCAAAAACAAGGCTGTAGCCATAGCATTTGTCACCAGGAAATCCACACAGAATAAAGACTATTGCAGCAAGCTCTTGGAGTTTGTAATTTACTTGAGATTGAACAAGCCAGGAATGGGACCTGCCACCACCAGAACATGGAGATCAGCACTTTTTTGCTCATTATCCCAGGTAAATTCTGCAGTGATCACAAATTAAGTACAGGAACCCCAGAATCATTGATGTTGGAAAAGGCCTTTAAGATCATTGAGCCCAACCATTATACCAGCACTGCCAAGCCCACCACTAACCTTGTACCCAAGTGCCACATCTGCACAGCTTTTAAATCCCTCAGGATTGGGGACTCTACCTGTGCCCTAGGCATCCTGTTCCAGGGATGGACAACCCTTTCCATGAAGAAATTTTCCCCAAAATCCAATCTAAACCTCCTCTTGTGCAACTTGAGGCCATTTGCTCTTCTATTCGTGTTACCTGGGAGCAGATCCCAATCCTCTCCTGACTCTACTCTCCTGTCAAGGAGTTGTAGAGAGTGAGAAAGTCTTCCCTGAGCCTTCTTTTCTCAGGCTGAGCCTCCTCAGCTCCCTCAGCCACTCTGTGTGCTCCAGACCCTTCCCCAGCTTTGCTGCCTGTCTCTGGACATGTAGTCACTTGGAGGACAGAGGATTTGACATCTCACCTCCTCACTGTTAGATTGCTTCCAGAAGGATCCCTGGAAAGGAAAAGAGATTGATTGCTACATAGGCCTCCCATCCTTTTTCTTCCCATCTACTTTTGTCTTCTAAAATATGACTTCCCATGCAAATACGGCTTTCTCATGGGGAAAGATAAGGTACCTCTGTATTGGTGTCATATTATAGAATCATAGAATGTTAAGGGGTTTGAATGCGCCTTAGAGATCATCTAGT
This sequence comes from Acanthisitta chloris, assembly GCF_000695815.1. NCBI lineage: Eukaryota > Metazoa > Chordata > Aves > Passeriformes > Acanthisittidae > Acanthisitta > Acanthisitta chloris. Next base: position 14,665 of record NW_008680828.1, read on the forward strand.
CCCAGTCCCCTGCCATGGGCAGGGACATATCCCACCAGAACAGGTTGCTCAAGGCCCCATCCAACCTGGCTTTGGATACTGCCAGGGTTGGGATAGCCACAGCCTCCTGGGCAACCTGTACCAGTGTCTCACCACCCTCACAGGAAAAAACTTCTTCCTATTATCTCATCTAAATTTCCCTCTTTCAATTTATTCCCATTATGCCTTGTCCTATTACTCCAGTTCCTAACAAAGACTCTCTCTCCAGATTCCCTGTGCAGCCTCTTCAGATCCTGGAAGGTTGCTCTGAGGTCTCCACAAAACCCTCTCTTCTCCAGGCTGAACAGCCCCAATTTTTTAGCCTGTCTTTGTATGGAAAGTGCTCCAGAACTCTTATCTGATCCACCTCTTAATGATCCACTTCTCTTTGATCTTTAGTGAATGTGGTTCATGCCAAGGAATATGCTTTTCCAATGCCTGCCAATTTGGCCACATTGCTGAAAAGCTTCGATGTTGCTTGTGGGGAAAACTTTGTTCTGGGGAATTTAGAGCTATTGGGTCTTTTAGATCTTTTCCTCTTGCTGAAGAACTACCCACAGTGTAAGTTCTGACTGCACATCTGATCTGTTGAAAAATATGTTTCCCATTATCAGCTTGTTATTACACTGAGCTTTGCACTTCCTTTTTTTTTTTTCTATTACGTTGAAATGATTACACATCAAATATTTTTCACACCCAGAGAGCTGACAGCTTTTGCCCTCAGGAAATCTTCCTTTTTTTACCAGTTAATGATCCTTTCTTCTCCCTTTCCATACACATAACTGTTGTATAGTACAGAGAACTCTTATTTCAGCTGGATAATACACTCTAGAATTGTTAGCTAGCAGGTGAGTAACTGCCAGAGAGAAAGGGACACAGTAAAAACAGACAGGAATGAGGAGAAATGACAGGAAAAGGCAGGAAAGAGGTGTTCAACTATTAAGGCTGAGATTTGAAAGGACATTATCATGTTGATGGATACTCATTGTGGATCTGGGGTTATGGGGAAAGGAAAGGAAAGGAAAGGAAAGGAAAGGAAAGGAAAGGAAAGGAAAGGAAAGGAAAGGAAAGGAAAGGAAAGGAAAGGAAAGGAAAGGAAAGGAAAGGAAAGGAAAGGAAAGGAAAGGAAAGGAAAGGAAAGGAAAGGAAAGGAAAGGAAAGGAAAGGAAAGGAAAGGAAAGGAAAGGAAAGGAAAGGAAAGGAAAGGAAAGGAAAGGAAAGGAAAGGAAAGGAAAGGAAAGGAAAGGAAAGGAAAGGAAAGGAAAGGAAAAGAGGAAGAGAGGAAGAGAGGAAGAGAGGAAGACAGGAAGAGATGAAGACATGAAGACAGGAAGAGAGGAAGGAAGAAAAGAAGAAAGAGAAAGGGAGAAAGAGAGAGAGAAGGAAGGAAGGAAGGAAGGAAGGAAGGAAGGAAGGAAGGAAGGAAGGAAGGAAGGAAGGAAGGAAGGAAGGAAGGAAGGAAGGAAGGAAGGAAGGAAGGAAGGAAGGAAGGAAGGAAGGAAGGAAGGAAGGAAGGAAGGAAGGAAGGATAATATGTTTGCCATTTCTATGAATGGCTTTTTGTCAGGAGGAGCATTATAATCCTCCAGTGTGACCTTCCTCAAAACAGGGTGGATAAATTCAAAGTGGTCTAGAAAGGGCCTCAAATTAGGCATCAATGAGCACATCATTGCATGACAAAATGCAGCCTAAGGAACAAAGTACTCATTTGCCCTCTCTTACCCTCCTGATTTATTTGGGTGTGATGAATTTTCTACCATCTCCACTTTGGGTATTGTATGACTGCTATTTTCTAATATTCCAGCAGTTGATTTCTTTGGAAAAACTGACTCCTTCTTCAGTGTCTTACTCATGAAAATAAATCACAAAGCCAAGATATAAAACGGGAGGGGGAAGTGTTAAAGTTTACCTTGAGTTTAACAGTGAGGATGTGTGTGGGAGTGAAGCAAAAAGTCAGCTGAAGTGATTACAAATATGCATTTATTACTCATCAAACAAACCAATAGGGCTGAGCAAAATAAATCAAGTCTATTCCTACACCACAAATCTCAGGTGGCTCTGAGTGACACAGGTTCTGGTAATGCTGATAAAGAAAAACTCTGAGAATTCCTGCTCCTTCAGTGGTGTTGGCAGTGAACATCATTTCTTAGTCTGGAGCTTGAGCCCAGGAGGAACCATTAGAATTGTATGCTCCAACCTGTTCCATAACACATGCCAGGGAATTTCATGCAGTAATTCCTGCTTCAAGACTAGAACTTCTCAAGCTACAGCAAATCTCACAGATTGATTTCAGTGCTGATTTCAACACATTGAGTCCTGGAGAATGCCATGGATTCATTTCAGGGGCAGTTTTGACAGCCTTTCCTTTATTTTTAGGCTGGTGCAATCTATAATCCATTTAGAAGTTGGATTGCAAATCTGGAATTATTCTTAACATTGAACTGAAAAAACAGGACAGATTTAGGAGCTGAAAACAAGGTTTACAATGACTTCAGGCATGAATGACCAAAGTGTAATCTGATCAACTATACTTGGCCTATCTAAGCATCCTGCTCTGCTGGGCATCTCCTGTTTTGACCTTAAAATCCTCACAATTCTGCTTCTGGGCATGTCCAGAGGTCTTATAGCTAGAGCAGGTGAGCACTTTGGATAGGAGTAATCTCAGATAACCTGAGGAATGTAAAATATTGATTTCTAAATCTGAATTTCCCTTAAAGACAGGGTGACAAATAGGTAATTCCAGAAGCAGATCTAACAATTTGTTCAGTCTTTCACTCTCTGTATCTTCTGTTTGTCTTCTGTTATTTGAAATGGAGATTGGGGTGACTCATTCTGGGATGCCTTTTGTTATGTGGGATACATCCTGTCACCACTGACTCTCTGATGAAGCCCTAAAGATTCCTAGAGCAGCATCTAACAAGCAATGATTGTGCTCTGAGCCTGATTTCATCACTCCTAATGGAAACAGAACCTATATGGACCCACACCCCTGAAGGTGTTCAAGGCCAGGCTGAATGGGGTTTTGAGCAACCTGGGCTAATGGAAGGTGTCACTGCCCATGGCAGAGGGTTGGAACTAAGATGATCTTTAAGGTCCCATCTAATCCAAACTATTCGATGATTCTACAAAGCCACAGTGGTGAGAGTGTCTATCCTTGCATAGTCATAGAATGGTTAGAAATTGAATTTTTTCGACTGTCCAAAGAAATGAAAATCTTTACTGACCAAAAAGGATGTTATTCTCCACTATTTCTTTTCAGCCCTCACCAGTCAGAAACCATAAGTACAAAATTCAGGGGTAATGAACAAGAAGAAGCAAGTTTGGCCCAAAAGTCTCATGACTGAGACCCTCAGCTGGCAGTGTCATTCTATTGGAGTGGAATCATAGAATGCCAGAATGGTTTGACTTGGAAGGAACATTAAATATCAACTGATTCCAACACCCTGTCATGGGCAGGGACACCTTCCACTAGACCAGGTTGCTCCAAGTCTCATCCAACCTGTCCTTCTATTTGCATCCAAAGGAGTGTAGGGAGTGGGTCGAAGGAAGTTATTCTCCCCCTCTGCTCTTGTGAGTCCTCACCTGGAGTACTGTACACAGTTCTGATGTCCCCAACATAAGAAGGACATGGAACTGTTGGAGCAAGTCCAGAGGAGGCCACAAAGCTATCTGGACTGGAGAAACTTCCCTACAAAGACAGGCTGAGGGAGTTGGAGCTGTTCAGCCTGGAGAAGAGAAGGTTGTATGGGGACCTCATAGTAGCCTATTAGTATCTGAAGGGGCTACAGTGAAGCTGGAGAGGGACTCTTTGTTAGGAACTGCAGTGATAGGACGAGGAGTAATAGAGATAAATTGAAAGAGGGAAAATTAGATTAGCTATTAGGAAGAAATGTTTTCCTGTGAGGGTGGTGAGACACTGGCACAGGTTGCCCAAAGAGTCTGTGGTAACCCCAACTCTGTCAGTGTTCAAAGCCAGGTTGGATGGGGCGTTGCACAACCTGGTTTGCCCACAGCAGAGGGGGTTTGGAACTAGTTGATCTCTAAGGCCCATTCCAACCACTTAACACACACAATACATTCAGGGATGTGGAGTCTACAACCTCTCTTCTCAACCTCTTCCAGTGCTTCACTACCCTCTGAGTAAAGAATTTCCTCCTAATATTTCATATAAGCATTGTTTTTTCCCAGATATCTTATGCTACTCATTAGTTTTTCAGCATCCCACTGAGAATATTTGGCTATGGATGCCAGGAATTATTATCACCTCTCACAAACATGTCCATGAGACTTGCTCCTGTACTGCCAAAATCTATGGATACTTCCAGTGAGGAGTGATTAATCTTCATCTCTGTGATATTATATGTTTCACACACACTGGCAGGAAGTTCCCTGAGTGACAGAAGTTCCTTTGCCCTGTATCATGTGCCAGCCACACCAACAGCTGATGCTGGAGCAATGTTCACAAGGGATTGCAAATGGCTTTTTCATGCTCATTGACCCAACTGAATCACCAGGGACAGCAACTCCCTGGGATAAAATTCCCTGGAGCCGGAGATTCCCTGCAGTCCACCAGAGCAATAAATAACCTGAAATTACAGTGCTGGGCACCAGTGCTTTTGACTGACTGGTGTGAGCTGGAAAATGGTTTGCATTTGAAACTTCTGGGTGAGGTCATTCAGATGGTGAAGTGGATAGCAGAGATTTGAGCTTGGGAAAGCTTTGAGCGTTCTCATGTTAAGGTTTGTCATACTGGGCTGGGGAAGTGAACTGATGTAGTTTGTTAAAGATAGCTGGAATGAGAAGGATATGCATTGATAAAGGAGGTTGTAATGCCTGTTTGGAGGAGTCAACAGAAAAATGGAGGCAAAAACCAAAAGTGGACTAATTTTTGCCTCAATACTCTTCAGCTGAGAGAATGAGATATAAAAAAGTAATCAGTGGGGCAGACCACATAGACCACACAGGTATCCATTTATGCTTTACTCCTGTCTGTCCCTTTCAGTATTGGTTTTTTTCATAGAATCATAGGATGATTTGTGTTGGAAGGGACCATAAAGGTCATCTAGTTCCAAGCCCCTAACACAGGCAGGAACAACATCCACTAGACCAGGTTGCTCAGAGCAACATCCAACCTGGCATTAAACATTTCCAGGGGTGGGGCAGCCACACCCTCACTTGGCAGCCTCTTCCAGTACTTCAGCACTCTCTGAGTAAAGAATTTCTTCCTAACATCTAATCTAACCCTTCTTTCATTTAAAAACCATTGTTGCTTGTCCTGTCACTATCTGCCCATATAAAAAGTGCCTCTCTCTCCTTTTTTTCTTGATCTTTCAAGGCATCTTAGGTGATAGATTGCAAAATAAAATAGTCTTTTCAGGAAAGAGTCCCAAAACAAAGGATATATCAGGTGAGAACCAAGTTACTGTTCACCCAGCTATTGAAATGGAACGTCCAGTCAAAACCAAGTCCTAGTATGAGAGGGACCTACATCAGGATATCTACACAGACCAAATCCTTTTCCATTGGGAGCACCAGCAAAGGCACTTGTCAGAGAAACACAATAAGCAGTTTTGGATGCAGTTGTCATGGTTTAACCCCAGCTAGCAACCAAGAACCACGCAGCCGTTCACATCCTCCCCCACCAACGGGATGGGGGAAACAATCAGAAAGGTAAAAGCTACAAAAACTCATGGGTTGAGATAAAGACAATTTAATAGAGAAAGCAAAAGCTGCACACACAAGCAAAGCAAAACAAGGAATTCATCCACCGCTTCCCACAGGCAGGAGGTGTTCAGCCATCTCCAGGAGAGTAGGGCCCATCACGCGTAACGGTTCCTTGGGAAGACAAACGCCATCACTCCAGATGTCCCCCCCTTCCTCCTTCTTCCTCCCACTTTTTATACTGAGCATGATGTCATATGGTATGGAATATCCCTTTGGTCAGTTTGGGTCACCTGTCTCAGCTGTGTCTCCTCCCAATCTCCCATGCATCCCCAACTTCCTTGCCAGTGTGGCAGTACAGAAAACAGCAAAAGCCTTAGCTCTGTGTGAGCTCTGCTCAGCAATAACAAAAACATCTCTGTATTGTCAACCCTGTGTTCTGCACAAGTCCTAAACTTATCCCCATACTAGTCACTGTGAAGGAAGTTAACTCCACTTCAGCTCAAACAGCACAGCAGTGTAGAAGGGTTGTTGATAAACCTAAAATCCAAGTCAGGGAAATAATGTTTAGGCAACACTGACATTGGTTTTAATTGTGTCACAGCAAATTTCTAGGGTTGCCCAGACCAGCTGAGGCTACTCTGTCCATGGAAGTGTTCCAGGCCAGGTTGGATGGGGCTTGGAGCAACCTGGTCTAGTGGAAGGAGTGCCTGCCCATGGCAGGGGGTGGAAACTAGATAATTTTTAGGTCAGGAGGTTAGAACCAGATACCAACCTAGACACAAGACTTTGGGGCAGTCTTGAAAGTCTTTGATTATTCAGACTGAAAACTGTGGACTTTAAGTCCTTTAAATATTATCTCATATCTCTGGTCTAAGAAACTCATCATTATCAGTCAAGAAATGAACTGGGACATAACTGGAGATGTTCCTGCCTTCCTTTCAGTGTACAGAATTAATTATACACATGCAAATATTTTTTTATTCTGCTTTTTTTTGGTCTCATATTGACAACCAAATGTGCACTCCAACAGCTATTAAAGGTGAGTTTTCAGCTCCTTTCTGAAAACTTAAAGCAGAACTAAGAAGAGAGCTTAGACATAAAGAAGACTTGACACTTTGCCAATCTGTTATGGATTATTTTACTAGAACTTTCAGTCTGGAAGTTCTTAACCTGCCACTTCAGCTATCAACATTCAATATCAGTGATAAAATCTTGACTATTCAGAGACTGGAAATAGTGCCAAAGTTAAACCTAGTTAAGTCCAGCTCAATACTTCTCTGCTGGCTTGATGAGCTACTTCAAGGTCACTAAGGAGTCAAAGCCCACAAGTGTCTCTCAGGAACTACTCAAGACTCAGTCTCCAAACCTCTGGAGTTTAAACTTTTATAATCTGGTGCGTTTTTGCCAGAACTGTGAACATCTTACCACGTGGCTCATAATAAAAATAGAGCTATTCCATTTCTTCTTTCTTCCCAGACTTATACAATACTCCCCAATTCTAGTGCAGCTTTGCTGTGTGAGAATAGCTATTTTCTCTTTCAGGGGACTAAAGGAGGCCTCTACATCTCCAAAATTCTATGCTGGAGCAATGTAATCTTTATCCCTCTTCCCTCGATTGCCAGGATTTTTCTCACTTGGATTTCCTTTCTATTTTCTTCTTTTTGTTTATTGTATTGTTTTGATTTACGGACACTATCTCCATGTTGCTACAGGAAAATGAAGCCACTGCTACAAGTACCCTCATGCCATTAGCCTGATAATACCCTGAAGTTTATTTGATTCAAATCAGACTACTCAAACTAGCTACATACAACCACTTAAACCCTATTAGTACATCCCCTGATTTGTTAGCACATCCCCATCATTCCCTTTGAATTCAGGGATTAAACCCCCAGTTTGATCTAGCCAGGATAGTTGAATTTGAGGGGAGCACTTTGCTGCTAGCTTTGTTCCAGATGGTTTTAAATGCAAGTAGGAGAAGGGCATGAGCAGAGAGAACTGAGCCATGCACATGATTCCACACACCCTGCAAGCTGGAGAAAGGCAGGAGTGGAGAGTGGACTTGAAGCTGAACAGAAGTAGAGCTGCTTGCCCAGTCGATTAACAGAATTAATCTTCAGAGCTGTCAGGTTGCACATTTTGCTTTATGATGACTCTATTCATCACACACACAAACCTTCATTACGTTGCTGTCTTGGATACAAGTCAGATGGAATGAACAGCTTTGACCTTGGTCGTAAACTCCACTACTGAGGCAGCTGCACAACCTGAAACAGAGCAGAATTACTTATGAACCCCTCACTCTCCCTTTCACTCTCTTGCTCCCTCTCCTTGGCTTGATTAGTTTCCACCTGTTTAGTCTTCATGGAAATGTTGACTTTTATACTTTCCTGTCTGGCAAAGACACATCCCTTTTCCTTTTTTTTTTTTTCCTCTCTCTCTTTCTTCCCTTCTTTCTCAGAATTGAAAAGTAAACTTAATGGGGTAATTTTAAGGGTCTCAATAGACAAAACAGTTTTGTGGTTCCAATGAAGTAGTCTTCCTATGGAACACTCTTGTTTGGAATGAAAAGGTTCAGTTAATGTGACAGAGACCAAAGAACATGTTACAGGAATGCTATTACTCCTTGATGATCTTTGGAGCTCTTCTGTCCAATTTGCTTTTCCAAAGGAATAATATTACAAAAAGGTAACATCTGAGGCTCACCTAATTCTTTGACTGTGTGGATTTGTGTCTGGAAAGGTTTTTTTCCTTGTTCTCTGGCACACCTTTTTGCCCAGTGGGCCCTAAGATCTGTGACTGGTGTTCAGCACTGAGTTATACCTCTCAAGAGAGCAGGTCTTGGCTTTGGCAGGGCCAACAGTCTCATTAATTACTCCAGAGCAGACATTTGGCAGTTTCTCTATAGAAAGCTCCAAGCCTGGCCTAAATTGGATACATAAGGATTCCTCAAGCCTAGGAAAGGTTTATCTTCTGTAATAGCATGAAGGTCACTGGCAGGACAGTGGCTTTTACTGTAAAGGTCTGGATTGAGCCTGGGAATGATGAGTGAAACTGAAGCTTTGCTGCTCAGTGATGTGGTTCTTCTGGTCCTTCAAAGTCAAATATCATTGAATCCAACTGGTAGTTTGGTGGGAGATGTCCAAAGACACCCTTATTTCTGCATATAACATGCAAGGCAGGAAAAGCCATTCCTCTTCTTTGAATCAATGTTTCCGTAACTCCTAAAAGCAGAGCCTTTCAGATAAGGAAGCTTTTGACCAGGCATGAAAAAATAAGGAATAGAGAGAGGTTTATCCAAGCAGTGTTAAGAGTTTCTGTCCTAGGTATTTTCCTCTATAGACATCTATTCCTAGGGTTTCTCCAGCACTTTCAGCTGGAGGCAATCTCTCCCAGGCAAACCTCCACCATAAATTTCAGGAAGGGAGCTGACAGCATGAGATTATCAGGTTCAACAAGACTCTGTTTCATGTCCTGATCTAGGGAAGAAAATTGTTGCACAGTTAACAAGCTGCTGGGCCCTG